>NW_027004703.1:0-4757 GCF_036934945.1 Oncorhynchus masou masou
TCGTGTTATTTGTAAGTTATTTTGTACATAATGTGTCTGCCACCGTGTCTTTAAGTGACCGAAAAGACCTTCTAGATTCCAGGACAGCGATTACTTACCCCACACTCCGGAGGAATACTTTTCCAGGTAAGGATTTACTAGAGACGCCCCCGACAAGGCCCTCATCCCCGTCATTCGCAGGAGAAAGAGAAGGTGGTATTTTTGGACTAAGGTCTGGGTGTCTTGTTAGGATCCGGGTAATCTACCTTTACCATCGGGTCCTATTAACCAACGTACAATCAATGGATAATAAAATAGACGAACTACGATCACCTTTATCCTACCAACAGGACAATAAAAACTGTAATATCTTATGTCTCACCGAGTTGTGGCTGAACAACAACATGAATAAATCAAATCAGAGTTTATTTATCACGCGTGCCGAAAACAACAGGTGTAGGTAGACCTTACAGTGAAATGCTTACTTACAGGCTGTTACGGATACAGTTATCCTGTGTGTGTGTGTGTATCCTGTGTGTGTGTTTCTTTTCTCTCCTTCTCCCCTCACAGGTGAAAATCATCACTCCCCAATCAATCATCAATCAGAAGACACACCTCCTCATATTTCCTAAACCTATCACAGTTCTTTCCCCATGGTTTAAAAACCCCATCATTTGTTTGTTCTAGCAGCTCAGCTCAGCTCAATCTCTCTGTAAATGCCATGTCTGTAGGTCTCTGTGTTTCACTCTCGCTTTGTGTCGTAACCTCTCTTTTGTTTAAGCACCTCATAGCACTTTGTCATCACCTGTGAGTATTGTTTTTGGTTATGGTGTTTGTGTTTGATTGCTGGTGGAAAAGGGGGAAACCAAGACAAGTCGCCCATGGGCATACACTACCCGTAGGTGAACTTTGTTAAATACACTAGTTAGAACTGGGCGGACCACCCACTGTATTTTTGGTTAGTTAGTTAGCTGTTGTTAAAGTAGGCTAGTCTAGCTTAGGGGTGTTTTTGAATACTTATTGTTTCTTTCCTTGGGTCCAGCTCAGCCCCTTTTCCTGCTCCCCCATTACCGTGTGTTTATAAATAAACCTAGAGTTTGACGGTAGATTTCAGTTGTCGTGCTTATTTCGTTCACACTTTTCCTTTGTCACAATAATAATTTGCATGAGTTATGTTACGAGTCTCATTACCATCCCCCTAGACTGTCGGGCCAAAAGGGATTCGTAACATAAGTGGGGGCTCATCCGGGATATGTCATAACTGACACCCATGCCGCTCATGTAGATTGTTGTAGTGGTATAGTTCAGTGTTGAGCGTCATAGCTGAAGTAGCATTAGTGTTTGCTATTTCCTTTGGCACTTGTGAAGTAGTGTAAAAATGACTACTTTTGATTTGAAATCTTTTTTGGATAACCCTTCGTGGGAGGTTTTTGACAAATGTCGTAGAGTTGATTTAATGACCTTGGCTGACCATTATTCAGTATCGATTCCGCAGAGTTTAGTTAAGGCGGAGGTGAAACGGATAGTATTAAATGTATTGTTGGAAGAGCAGGTGCTTGTGTTACCGCTGCCTGAGCCTACTACCCCTGTAGCGGATGTTGCTGCTCCTGTAAGACCATTGGTGTCTGATAATGAGGGAGAGGCTAAAACACCAGCCACATTGTCCCATTTTGATCCACTCTCCCCACTGTCAAATGGTGATGCCAGGAGGGATGTCTGTTTAGCACAGTTCCAACTGGAGGTGGAAGAGAGAGCCCAAATTAGGCGAGAGACTCTCCAGTTGGAGATGTGTAAAATAGAGGCAGAAAAAGAACGAGAACAACGGCATTTAGAGATGTGTAAAATTGAGGCAGACAGAGAACAAAGGCAGTTGGAGTTCAAAATGCGCCAGATGGAACTTGAGGCAGAGACAGCGAGGCTAGCCTCCGGTCCTACTGTGCCTGTTTGTGAGCCGTCCTCACCTGCTGTGTCCTCAAACACGTTTGACATTAGTAGGCAGATTGCCTTAGTACCTTTGTTCAGAGAGTCAGAGGTTGACTCCTATTTTTGTGTATTTGAGCGTATAGCCGTAGCATTGAAATGGCCTGAAGAGGTTTGGTGCCTATTACTTCAGTGTAAATTAACTGGTAAAGCCCAAGAGGTTTTGTCAGCGCTACCTCTGGAGGACAGTTTGAATTATGAAGTGGTCAAAGCTACTGTTCTTCGTGCCTATGAGCTTGTGCCTGAGGCATACCGACAGAGATTTAGGTCTCATAGAAAGTCTTCTAGTAAGACTTATGTGGAATTTGCTAGAGACAAGGGAAATCTGTTTGATAAATGGCATGCTGCTAGTAAGGTAACTGATTTCAACTCTCTCCGGGAGTTAATCTTGTTGGAAGAGTTTAAAAATTGCTTACCCGAACGCATTGTAGTTTACCTAAACGAACAGAAAGTATCCACCCTGGCAGAAGCGTCTGTGTTGGCAGACGAGTTTGTGTTGACGCACAAGAGTGTGTTTTCGGCTCAAACTGAGAGTAGAGCCACTGAGTTTCCTACCTTTAGTCCTAGTCGGCCAGCAGTAGTATGTCAAGCACGCCAGAAGAATGAGCGTCCATGTTTCTATTGTCATAAAGTAGGACATATGATTAATGATTGCTTCCTGCTTAAACGCAAACAAGGGATGCCTCTTCGTGCCAAGCCACCAACAGGTGTTGCTCTAATTCGTACGGTTGTGAGGTCTGCAACAAAACAGGTGCCTCAGGGTAACTGTAGTTTGAAAGTCTCAGTCCCCGACCGCAGTTATGAACCATTCATTTTCGAGGGGTTTGTGTCCCTAACGAATGACGAAGCGTCTCAACGACCGGTTAAAATCCTTAGAGATACTGGTGCGGCGCAGTCGTTTATATTGTCTGATGTGTTGCCCTTATCTGATGATACATACTGTGGTTCCAGTGTGTTAGTGCAGGGTATTGAAATGGGTTTTGTCCCAGTGCCATTGCACTTTGTGAAAGTACACTCTGAGTTAATCAGTGGAATATTCAGAGTGGGGGTACGCCCTATGTTGCCAGTGAAAGGTGTGACCTTCATAATGGGTAACGATATTGCCGGAGGAAATGTAGTACCCGTATTGGAAGTATTGGATAAAAGTGACCACTCTCTCTCGAATGAGCTGGCACAGAATTATCCACATGTGTTCCCCGCTTGTGCTGTCACTCGTGCTCAGGCACGACAAGAGGGTGATGAGAGAGATTTGTCGAACACTGTTCTGTTCAAAGAGGTTGATCAAGAGGATGGATTGTGTGATACCTCTGAGAAGCATGGACAGGTGCGCCCTGTTAATGCCAAGGTCTTGGCTATAACTGCATTCCCTGCACCTACCACCAGACGAGAGCTACGCCGCTTTTTAGGGATGGTTGGCTACTACCGTAGCTTCTGTAAAAATTTCTCTGCGGTAGTTGCTCCATTGACCGATTTGCTTAGTCCGGCTAGATCATTTGAGTGGTCCCCTGATTGTAAGAGAGCTTTTGAATCAGCGAAAGCACTCTTATGTAGTACACCTGTACTTGCTGCTCCTGATTTTGAACAACCGTTCAAACTTGAGGTAGATGCTAGTGCCAGAGGTGCTGGTGCTGTTCTACTGCAGCAGGACAAGAGTGGAGTGGATCATCCCGTTTGTTATTTTTCACGTAAATTTAATAAATGTCAAACAAACTATGCGACAATAGAACAAGAAGCTCTTGCTTTGTTGTTGGCTCTGCAATACTTTGAAGTATATATTGGTTCCAGTGCCCTACCCGTGATTGTATATACTGACCATAACCCCTTAGTTTTTCTCCACCGAATGTACAACCAGAACCAGCGCCTTATGCGTTGGGCGCTGATTGTACAAAATTATAATTTGGAGATCCGCCACAAAAAGGGTTCTGATAATGTGTTGGCAGATGCTTTGTCTCGTGTGTGAAAATGATTTCTGCATGTTTTGCAAGGTTGTTGCTTTGTTGGGAGTATTAATTGAAATACTGTAGTCGCAACCCCTAGGGTTGCTCTTTTAAGGGTGGGAGTGTTACGGATACAGTTATCCTGTGTGTGTGTGTGTATCCTGTGTGTGTGTTTCTTTTCTCTCCTTCTCCCCTCACAGGTGAAAATCATCACTCCCCAATCAATCATCAATCAGAAGACACACCTCCTCATATTTCCTAAACCTATCACAGTTCTTTCCCCATGGTTTAAAAACCCCATCATTTGTTTGTTCTAGCAGCTCAGCTCAGCTCAATCTCTCTGTAAATGCCATGTCTGTAGGTCTCTGTGTTTCACTCTCGCTTTGTGTCGTAACCTCTCTTTTGTTTAAGCACCTCATAGCACTTTGTCATCACCTGTGAGTATTGTTTTTGGTTATGGTGTTTGTGTTTGATTGCTGGTGGAAAAGGGGGAAACCAAGACAAGTCGCCCATGGGCATACACTACCCGTAGGTGAACTTTGTTAAATACACTAGTTAGAACTGGGCGGACCACCCACTGTATTTTTGGTTAGTTAGTTAGCTGTTGTTAAAGTAGGCTAGTCTAGCTTAGGGGTGTTTTTGAATACTTATTGTTTCTTTCCTTGGGTCCAGCTCAGCCCCTTTTCCTGCTCCCCCATTACCGTGTGTTTATAAATAAACCTAGAGTTTGACGGTAGATTTCAGTTGTCGTGCTTATTTCGTTCACACTTTTCCTTTGTCACAATAATAATTTGCATGAGTTATGTTACGAGTCTCATTACCATCCCCCCTAGACTGTCGGGCCAAAAGGGATTCGTAACA
>NW_027004704.1:0-4756 GCF_036934945.1 Oncorhynchus masou masou
CCCGGCACAGCCAGAAGAGGACTGGCCACCCCACATAGCCTGGTTCCTCTCTAGGTTTCTTCCTAGGTTTTGGCCTTTCAAGGGAGTTATTCCTAGCCCCGTGCTTCTACAGCTGCATTGCTTGTTGTTTGGGGTTTTAGACTGGGTTTCTGTACAGAACTTTGAGATATCAGCTGATTTACGAAGGGCTATCTAAATACATTTGATTTGATTTGATTTGTTCGGAATCAAGGCTGTGGACTGACCACTATGTTCTGAATCAAGGCTGTGGATCTGGCCATTGCAGACTACAGGAATCAAGGCTGTGGGACTGACCATTGTGTGATGGAGCCTCAGTGACACGCTTTGTCTTAAAGGTTGGAGACAGAGAGGAGGGGCTCAGTGACACGCTGTCTTAAGGTTGGAGACAGAGAGGAGGGGGCTCAGTGACACACTGTCTTAAGGTTGGAGACAGAGAGGAGGGGGCTCAGTGACACGCTGTCTGAAGGTTGGAGACAGGGAGGAGGGGCTCAGTGACACGCTGTCTTAAAGGTTGGGACAGAGGGGAGGGGCTCAGTGACACGCTGTCTTAAAGTTGGAGACAGGGAGGAGGGGGCTCAGTGACATCACTGTCTTAAGGTCGGAGACAGAGAGGAGGGGGCTCAGTGACACGCTGCCCAAAGGCTGGAGACAGGGAGGAGGGGCCCAGTGACACGGTGGCCTTGGGTTGGAGACAGGGGGAGAGCTCAGTGACACGGTGTCTTAAGGTTGGAGACAGGGAGGAGAGGGCTCAGTGACACGGTGTCTTAAGGTTGGAGACAGAGAGGAGGGGGCTCAGTGACACGGTGTCTTAAGGTTGGAGACAGAGAGGAGGGGGCTCAGTGACACGCCTAAACACAACAGCAGGATTCAAGGTCAGGTCCTTTGAAATCCAGGATGCTTTGAGTTCATCTAGATTGATGTCCCTTACTTCCTGTGTTACACCTCTTTCCCTCCTCCGATCCGTCCATAATGAGGTCCCCTGATACTCTCCTTGGTTGCCCAGTGCTGTGAGACGTGTGTGTCCTTGTCCTTGTGACGATGATGACACACACACAGGCGCAGCACAATCCCTGGTGAGAGACTAAAGCGGTTTGATGTTCGTGAAACTTGTGTGTGAATATTGGTGTGGGTCTGTGTAATATTTGCGTGTGTTGTGTGTGTGTGTGTTCGTGCGCGTGTGTGTGTTTGTGCAAGTGTGTTTGTGTGTGTGAGTGTGTGTTTGTGCCTGTGTATGTGCATGTGTCTGTATAACGTGATTCTACACACACCTGTTGGTCTGCATGAGTAGAACGGATTGTTTTTAATGAGTCTTTTCCTTGAAGCAGAACTGAGAGAATTCCCCTTAGATAGGCCAGCAGTCAAAATTAGCTATATTGTAAAGATTTGCCTTTTTTTGGTCATCATTTTCAGGTTAGGATGAGGAAAAAAGGTTAGCAATGTGGTTAGGGTTGTGGTTAGGGTTCGGTTTAATATCTGATTTCATGACTTTGTAGCTGTGCCAGCTATTGACCACTCTGCAGAGCTGCCCCCACAACAAGATTCATGACGAAAAACAATAACCTGCGTTTTTGGAGCTGGTACCTTGGAATAGTTCAATCCCCTGTCTTGTTGGTGTAGTTCAATCCCCTGTCTTGTTGGTGTAGTTCCATCCCCTGTCTTGTTGGTGTAGTTCCATCTCCTGTCTTGTTATTGTAGTTCCATCCCCTGTCTTGTTATTGTAGTTCCATCCCCTGTCTTGTTATTGTAGTTCCATCCCCTGTCTTGTTATTGTAGTTCCAACCCCAGTCTTGTTATTGTAGTTCCATCCCATGTCTTGTTATTGTAGTTCCATCACCTGTCTTGTTGGTGTAGTTCTATCCCCAGTCTTGTTGGAGTAGTTCCATCCCCTGTCTTGTTATTGTAGTTCCATCCCCTGTCTTGTTGGAGTAGTTCCATCCCCTGTCTTGTTGGGTGTAGTTCCATCACCTGTCTTGTTATTGTAGTTCCATCACCTGTCTTGTTATTGTAGTTCCATCACCTGTCTTGTTATTGTAGTTCGATCACCTGTCTTGTTGGTGTAGTTTCATCACCTGTCTTGTTGGTGTAGTTCTATCCCCAGTCTTGTTGGAGTAGTTCCATCCCCTGTCTTGTTATTGTAGTTCCATCCCCTGTCTTGTTGGAGTAGTTCCATCCCCTGTCTTGTTGGTGTAGTTCCATCCCCTGTCTTGTTGGTGTAGTTCCATCCCCTGTCTTGTTGGAGTAGTTCCATCTCCTGTCTTGTTATTGTAGTACCATCTCCTGTCTTGTTATTGTAGTTCCATCTCCTGTCTTGTTATTGTAGTTCCATCCCCTGTCTTGTTATTGTAGTTCCATCCCCTGTCTTGTTGGAGTAGTTCCATCTCCTGTCTTGTTATTGTAGTACCATCTCCTGTCTTGTTATTGTAGTTCCATCCCCTGTCTTGTTATTGTAGTTCCATCCCCTGTCTTGTTGGTGTAGTTCCATCTCCTATCTTGTTATTGTAGTTCCATCCCCTGTCTTGTTATTGTAGTTCCATCCCCTGTCTTGTTGGAGTAGTTCCATCCCCTGTCTTGTTATTGTAGTTCCAACCCCTGTCTTGTTATTGTAGTTCCATTCCATGTCTTGTTATTGTAGTTCCATCCCCTGTCTTGTTGGTGTAGTTCCATCACCTGTCTTATTGGTGTAGTTCTATCCCCAGTCTTGTTGGAGTAGTTACATCCCCTGTCTTGTTATTGTAGTTCCATCCCCTGTCTTGTTGGAGTAGTTCCATCCCCTGTCTTGTTGGGTGTAGTTCCATCACCTGTCTTGTTATTGTAGTTCCATCACCTGTCTTGTTATTGTAGTTCCATCACCTGTCTTGTTATTGTAGTTCGATCACCTGTCTTGTTGGTGTAGTTCCATCACCTGTCTTGTTATTGTAGTTCCATCACCTGTCTTGTTATTGTAGTTCCATCCACTGTCTTGTTGGGTGTAGTTCCATCACATGTCTTGTTATTGTAGTTCCATCACCTGTCTTGTTGGTGTAGTTCAATCCCCTGTCTTGTTATTGTAGTTCCATCCCCTGTCTTGTTATTGTAGTTCCATCCCCTGTCTTGTTATTGTAGTTCCATCCCCTGTCTTGTTATTGTAGTTCCATCCCCTGTCTTGTTATTGTAGTTCCATCCCCTGTCTTGTTATTGTAGTTCCAACCCCTGTCTTGTTATTATAGTTCCATCCCATGTCTTGTTATTGTAGTTCCATCCCCTGTCTTGTTGGTGTAGTTCCATCACCTGTCTTGTTGGTGTAGTTCCATCCCCAGTCTTGTTGGAGTAGTTCCATCCCCTGTCTTGTTATTGTAGTTCCATCCCCAGTCTTGTTGGAGTAGTTCCATCCCCTGTCTTGTTGCGTGTAGTTCCATCACCTGTCTTGTTATTGTAGTTCCATCACCTGTCTTGTTATTGTAGTTCCATCACCTGTCTTGTTATTGTAGTTCGATCACCTGTCTTGTTGGTGTAGTTCCATCCCCTGTCTTGTTATTGTAGTAGTCTTGTTATTGTAGTTCCATCCCCTGTCTTGTTGGGAGTAGTTCCATCACCTGTCTTGTTATTGTAGTTCCATCACCTGTCTTGTTATTGTAGTTCCATCCACTGTCTTGTTGGGTGTAGTTCCATCACCTGTCTTGTTATTGTAGTTCCATCACCTGTCTTGTTATTGTAGTTCCATCACCTGTCTTGTTATTGTAGTTCCATCCACTGTCTTGTTGGGTGTAGTTCCATCTCCTATCTTGTTATTGTAGTTCCATCCCCTGTCTTGTTATTGTAGTTCCATCCCCTGTCTTGTTATTGTAGTTCCAACCCATGTCTTGTTATTGTAGTTCCATCCCCTGTCTTGTTATTGTAGTTCCATCACCTGTCTTGTTATTGTAGTTCCATCCCCTGTCTTGTTGGGTGTAGTTCCATCCCCTGTCTTGTTATTGTAGTTCCATCCCCTGTCTTGTCATTGTAGTTCCATCCCCTGTCTTGTTATTGTAGTTCCATCCCCTGTCTTGTTATTGTAGTTCCAACCCCTGTCTTGTTATTGTAGTTCCATCCCCTGTCTTGTTGGAGTAGTTCCATCCCATGTCTTGTTATTGTAGTTCCATCCCCTGTCTTGTTATTGTAGTTCCATCCCCTGTCTTGTTGGAGTAGTTCCATCCCCTGTCTTGTTGGTGTAGTTCCATCCCCAGTCTTGTTGGAGTAGTTCCATCCCATGTCTTGTTATTGTAGTTCCATCACCTGTCTTGTTATTGTAGTTCCATCCCCTGTCTTGTTGGGTGTAGTTCCATCACCTGTCTTGTTATTGTAGTTCCATCACCTGTCTTGTTATTGTAGTTCCATCACCTGTCTTGTTATTGTAGTTCGATCACCTGTCTTGTTGGTGTAGTTCCATCCCCTGTCTTGTTATTGTAGTTCCATCACCTGTCTTGTTATTGTAGTTCCATCCCCTGTCTTGTTGGGTGTAGTTCCATCACCTGTCTTGTTATTGTAGTTCCATCACCTGTCTTGTTATTGTAGTTCCATCACCTGTCTTGTTGGGTGTAGTTCCATCCCCTGTCTTGTTATTGTAGTTCCATCACCTGTCTTGTTGGGTGTAGTTCCATCACCTGTCTTGTTGGGTGTAGTTCCATCACCTGTCTTGTTATTGAAGTTCCATCCCCTGTCTTGTTATTGTAGTTCCATCACCTGTCTTGTTGGTGTAGTTCAATCCCCTGTCTTGTTG
>NW_027004705.1:0-4756 GCF_036934945.1 Oncorhynchus masou masou
GGGGCCTCAAGGCTACAGAGGAGGGGCCTCAAGGCTACAGAGGAGGGGCCTCAAGGCTACAGAGGAGGGCCTCAAGGCTACAGAGGAGGGGCCTCAAGGCTACAGAGGAGGGGCCTCAAGGCTACAGAGGAGGGGCCTCAAGGCTACAGAGGAGGGCCTCAGGGCCACAGAGGAGGGGCCGCTTGCCAAGCTACAGAGGAGGGGCCCCGAGGCTGGATGTTGAATGGGTCCCAGACACCACATAGAGGAGGGGCCTCGTGGCCACAGGAGAGGGGACTCAAGGCTGCCGAGAGAAGGGAGCCATCAAGGCTACAGAGAAGGGGCCTCAAGGCTACTGAGGAGGAGGACTCAGAGGCACACAAGAGGAGGGGCCTCAAGGCTACAGAGGAGGGGCCTCAAGGCTACAGAGGAGGGGCCTCGAGGCTACAGAGGAGGGGCCTCAAGGCTGGATGTTAATGGTCAGCCCCTGGGGAGGGCCTCAGGCGCACGGGAGGGGCCTCAAGCTAGAGAGGGGCCTCAAGGCTACAGAGGAGGGGCCTCAAGGCCACAGAGGAGGGGCCTCAAGGCTACAGAGGAGGGGCCTCAAGGCTACAGAGAGGGGACTCAGGCTGGAGAGAGCTCAGGTGGTGTCAATGCCCAGCCCACATGGAGGCCTCAGGCTACAGAGGAGGGGACTCAAGGCTACAGAGAAGGGGCCTCAAGGCTACAGAGAAGGGGCCTCAAGGCTACAGGAGGAGGGGACTCAAGGCTACAGAGGAGGGGCCTCAAGGCTACAGAGGGAGGGGCCTCAAGGCTTACCGAGGAGGGCCTCAAGGCTACAGAGGAGGGGCCTCAAGGTTGGATGTTAATGGTCCAGCCACATAGAGGAGGGGCCTCAAGGCTACAGAGGAGGGGCCTCAAGGCTACAGAGGAGGGGCCTGAAGGCTGGTCTCGATACAGGGGTGGCATGTCCCAGTCTCGAGGCGTGATTGGTGTCACAGTTTTCAGCTAACACACCTGGACTCTAATAATCACCTAATCATGATCTTCAGTTTAGAATGTAACGTGATTAATCAGGTGTGTTTGTTAGGGATGGGGAAAAGTGTGACACCAATCAAGGCCCTGGAGGACGAGAGTTGCCCAGGACAACCGACATGGTCTAATTCAGATTCAACGTGAGAATCAGAATTCAAGCTGCGCTACAAATGGCGGGCCGATAGTCACTGTTGTTAGCATCGACTCCGTTACAGAACAGGAACCAAGTTAAACTGAAATGAACATGTAATAACTCAAAACTATCATTAACTTGGATTCAAATCTGAACCCGAAAACTTTTACAAGTATTTCTAAATCAGATCGCCAAGACAACTGTCTGAACTATAGAAATCTACCAACCGGTTTCTAAATCAGATCGCCAAGACAACTGTCTGGACATACTATAGAAATCTACCAACCGGTTTCTAAATCTGATCGCCAAGACAACTGTCTGAACTATAGAAACCTACCAACCGGTTTCTAAATCAGATCGCCAAGACAACTGTCTGAACTATAGAAATCTACCAACCGGTTTCTAAATCAGATCGCCAAGACAACTGTCTGAACATACTATAGAAATCTACCAACCGGTTTCAAAATCAGATCGCCAAGACAACTGTCTGAACTACTAGGAAATCTACCAACCGGTTTCAAAATCAGATCGCTCAAGACAACTGTCTGAACTATAGAAATCTACCAACCGGTTTCTAAATCAGATCGCCAAGACAACTGTCTGAACTATAGAAATCTACCAACCGGTTTCTAAATCAGATCGCCAAGACAACTGTCTGGACAAACTATAGAAATCTACCAACCGGTTTCTAAATCAGATCGCCAAGACAACTGTCTGAACTATAGAAATCTACCAACCGGTTTCTAAATCAGATCGCCAAGACAACTGTCTGAACTATAGAAATCTACCAACCGGTTTCTAAATCAGATCGCCAAGACAACTGTCTGAACTATAGAAATCTACCAACCGGTTTCTAAATCAGATCGCCAAGACAACTGTCTGAACTATAGAAATCTACCAACCGGTTTCTAAATCAGATCGCCAAGACAACTGTCTGAACTATAGAAATCTACCAACCGGTTTCTAAATCAGATCGCCAAGACAACTGTCTGAACTATAGAAATCTACCAACGGTTTCTAAATCAGATCGCCAAGACAACTGTCAGAACTATAGAAATCTACCAACCGGTTTCTAAATCAGATCGCCAAGACAACTGTCTGAACTATAGAAATCTACCAACCGGTTTCTAAATCAGATCGCCAAGACAACTGTCTGAACTATAGAAATCTACCAACCGGTTTCTAAATCAGATCGACAAGACAACTGTCTGAACTATAGAAATCTACCAACCGGTTTCTAAATCAGATCGCCAAGACAACTGTCTGGACATACTATAGAAATCTACCAACCGGTTTCTAAATCAGATCGCCAAGACAACTGTCTGGACATACTATAGAAATCTACCAACCGGTTTCTAAATCAGATCGCCAAGACAACTGTCTGAACTATAGCAATCTACCAACCGGTTTCTAAATCAGATCGCCAAGACAACTGTCTGGACATACTATAGAAATCTACCAACCGGTTTCTAAATCAGATCGCCAAGACAACTGTCTGAACTATACAAATCTACCAACCGGTTTCTAAATCAGATCGCCAAGACAACTGTCTGGACATACTATAGAAATCTACCAACCGGTTTCTAAATCAGATCGCCAAGACAACTGTCTGAACATACTATAGAAATCTACCAACCGGTTTCTAAATCAGATCGCCAAGACAACTGTCTGAACATACTATAGAAATCTACCAACCGGTTTCTAAATCAGATCGCCAAGACAACTGTCTGAACTATAGAAATCTACCAACCGGTTTCTAAATCAGATCGACAAGACAACTGTCTGAACTATAGAAATCTACCAACCGGTTTCTAAATCAGATCGCCAAGACAACTGTCTGGACATACTATAGAAATCTACCAACCGGTTTCTAAATCAGATCGCCAAGACAACTGTCTGAACATACTATAGAAATCTACCAACCGGTTTCTAAATCAGATCGCCAAGACAACTGTCTGAACATACTATAGAAATCTACCAACCGGTTTCTAAATCAGATCGCCAAGACAACTGTCTGAACTATAGAAATCTACCAACCGGTTTCTAAATCAGATCGCCAAGACAACTGTCTGAACATACTATAGAAATCTACCAACCCGTTTCTAAATCAGATCGCCAAGACAACTGTCTGAACATACTATAGAAATCTACCAACCGGTTTCTAAATCAGATCGCCAAGACAACTGTCTGAACTATAGAAATCTACCAACCGGTTTCTAAATCAGATCGCCAAGACAACTGTCTGAACATACTATAGAAATCTACCAACCCGTTTCTAAATCAGATCGCCAAGACAACTGTCTGAACTATAGAAATCTACCAACCGGTTTCTAAATCAGATCACCAAGACAACTGTCTGAACAAGCTTCAGAAATCGACCAACCGGTTTCTAAATCAGATCGCCAAGACAACTGTCAGAACTATAGAAATCTACCAACCGGTTTCTAAATCAGATCGCCAAGACAACTGTCTGAACTATAGAAATCTACCAACCGGTTTCTAAATCAGATCGCCAAGACAACTGTCTGAACTATAGAAATCTACCAACCGGTTTCTAAATCAGATCGACAAGACAACTGTCTGAACTATAGAAATCTACCAACCGGTTTCTAAATCAGATCGCCAAGCACAACTGTCTGGAACATACTATAGAAATCTACCAACCAGTTTCTAAATCAGATCGCCAAGACAACTGTCTGGACATACTATAGAAATCTACCAACCGGTTTCTAAATCAGATCGCCAAGACAACTGTCTGAACTATAGCAATCTACCAACCGGTTTCTAAATCAGATCGCCAAGACAACTGTCTGGACAAACTATAGCAATCTACCAACCGGTTTCTAAATCAGATCGCCAAGACAACTGTCTGAACTATACAAATCTACCAACCGGTTTCTAAATCAGATCGCCAAGACAACTGTCTGGACATACCATAAAGAAATCTACCAGCCGGTTCTACAATCAGATCGCCAAGACAACCGTCTGAACATACTATAAGAAATTCTACCAGCCGGTTTCTAAAATCAGATCGCCAAGACAACTGTCTGAACACACTATAGAAATATCTTACCAACCGGTTTCTAAATCAGATCGCCAAAGACAACTGTCTGAACTATAGAAATCTACCAACGGTTTCTAAATCAGATCGACCAAGACAACTGTCTGAACTATAGAAATCTACCAACGGTTTCTAAATCAGATCGCCAAGACAACTGTCTGGACATACTATAGAAATCTACCAACCGGTTTCTAAATCAGATCACCGAACAACTGTCTGAACATACTATGAAATCTACCAACCGGTTTCTAAATCAGATCATCAAGACAACTGTCTGAACATACTATAGAAATCTACCAACCGGTTTCTAAATCAGATCGCCAAGACAACTGTCTGAACTATAGAAATCTACCAACCGGCTTCTAAATCAGATCGACAAGACAACTGTCTGAACTATAGAAATCTCACCAACCGGTTTCTAAATTCAGATCGCCAAGACAACTGTCTGAACATACTATAGAAATCTACCAACCCGTTTCTAAAATCAGATCGCCAAGACAACTGTCTGAACTATAGAAATCTACCAACCGGTTTCTAAATCAGATCAC
>NW_027004706.1:0-4756 GCF_036934945.1 Oncorhynchus masou masou
GGGGAGACACTCTAAACCCAAACTGTTACAGACCTATATCTATCCGACCCTGCCTTTCTAAGGTCTTCGGAAGCCAAGTTAACAAACATATCACCGACCATTTCGAATCCCACCGTACCTTCGCCGCTATGCAATCTGGTTTCCGAGCTGGTCATGGGTGCACCTCAGCCAGACTCAAGGTCCTAAACGATATCATAACTGCCATCGATGAAAGACAATACTGCGCAGCCGTATTCATCGACCTGGCCAAGGCTGTTTACTCTGTCAGTCACCACATTCTTATCGGCAGACTCAAAAGTCTTGATTTCTCTAATGACAGCCTCGCCTGCTTCACCAACTTCTTCGACAAAGTTCAGTGTGTCAAATTTGAGGGCCTGTTGTCTGGACCTCTGGCAGTCTTTGTGGGGGTGCCACAGGGTTCAATTCTTGGGCCGACTCTCTTCTCTGTATACATCAATGATGTTGCTCTTGCTGCTGGTGATTCTCTGATCCACTGCTACACAGACGACACCATTCTGTATACTTCTGGCCCTTACATACCTTAAGGGAACATTTTGACATTTGCTGTATGGTTAGTGAGAAAGTCCATATTGCAAATGGTCTGTCCCTTACTAGACGTCCGAAAACGTTTGTAAAATTCGCGGACCGCGTCGGGCCGAGCGGCAGGGCCGGACCTACCGGGAAGTCATCAAATGAACTTTGTCGGACATTCGGTTTCCGTTTTATAAAATAATCAAATTTTGGTCATTTTTCCGCTGTACCGGAAAATCCCACCAGAGGGCATAAGCAATCATATTGCAATTGGACAAAACATCACGAATCACGACGGGGCCTTATCTCGAAAACGGAAAATATTTTGAAGCCGAAACTTGGTGAGCGTAGGTTTGGCATAATGGGCAGTTGGCTCCGAACAAGATGGCATCTCGGCCTCAACGGTTTTTGAGTTATGGCCATTTCTCTGGGATTAACCTGTTGAAACTCTGGGGGCGCTATATCATTTTTGGATGAAAAACGTTCCCGTTTTAAACAAGATATTTTGTCACAAAAAGATGCTCGACTATGCATATAATTGGTAGCTTTGGAAAGAAAACACTCTGACGTTTCCAGAACTGCAAAGATATTTTCTGTGCGTGCCCTAGAACGTGAGGCATATCATTGGAAGATTGACCATAAGAGACCACATTTACCAGGTGTCCGCCCGGTGTCCTGCGCCGAAATTGGTGCGCAAAAGTCAGCTGCAAGTATTTTTCCATGGAATTTAGAGAAGAATGCAGGCTTCCACAAACGATATATCAATGAAGAGATATGTGAAAAAACACCTTGAGGATTGATTCCAAACAACGTTTGCCATGTTTCGGTCGATATTAGGGAGTTAATTCGGAAAAAGTTTGACGTTGTAGGTGACTGAATTTTCGGTTCGTTTTGTTAGCCAAATGTGATGTACAAAACGGAGCGATTTCTCCTACACACAGACGCTTTCAGGAAAAACTGCGCATTTGGTATGTAACTGAGTCTCCTCATTGAAAACATCCGAAGCTCTTCAAAGGTAAATTATTTTATTTATTTGGTTATCTGGTTTTTGTGAAAATGTTGCGTGCTAAATGCTACTCAAAATGCTATGCTAGCTTTGCATACTCTTACACAAATTAGTCAATTGCTATGGTTCAAAAGCATATTTTGAAAATCTGAGCTGACAGTGTTGTTAAGAAAAGGCTAAGCTTGAGAGCAGGCGCATTATTTTCATTTTATTTGCGATTTTCAGAAATCGTTAACGTTGCGTTATGCTAATGAGCCTGAGGCTTTAGTCACGATCCCGGATCCAGGATGGGGAGTTTCAAGAGGTTAAAGGTCCAAAATGAAAATAGAGAAATTATTTTTCCACTTCACGTCAAAGTCAAGGAGTGTTCGGTGTCAATAAAAAAAAAATCAGCCATTTATCTATCGTCATTTAAGAGAAAGCGTACAATGACAGATTGGTGATGTTCAAAGATAGATCCAGTTGCAGGGTGTTCATACGAATCTTTTTAAAGTGTGCTGCGGAGCTCTGCGAGATTTCTGTGATTTTCTACGATTTTCTGAAATAACCCACACTCACTAAACCCTCCGTAAATAACTCTGTTCTTAACGTAAAGACTTAAAACTCAGGATTCTGTAAAGGCATACCCCAATCAGGATATGAGTTTATTTATAGCTTCCTGTGCCAACCGGAAGTACCTTTAATTGGGTCACACTGTCTGTTTTGAAGGGTTAAAAAAGTCACATCTTTCCAAAACTTCATATGTGTGACTAGGTAACCCTCCTGAACTGTAAATCAGTCATTTCTCCCAACAGATGTCAAAGAAAAGCTCTCTCACACACACACAGCAAGGATGGAGTGACAAAGTGCGGTGCTTAAAGACACAGAGAGCAGGCAATGGCATTACCATAATCCCTAGGCCGTGCCGAGTTCAACGAGATATCCCGCTTGACCGTAGCTCGCTCGGTCTTAGCGCAGCGACCATTAGAAAAGTAGGCCCAAAATGAAGCCTGCCCCACCATGTCATTTGCTTTTGGGTGACAGTGAGAGAACCGTTCGGGTGAGAAACACAATTTGACCTCACGTACGTTCCTAAGGTCCTCCCGATCCGTGCAAGCCTAACCTTGACTGTGTGGCATTAACCCTTCACAGTTAAAATAAGGTGTTTAAACAGTTTGCATTGACTACTCTCCCCATAGGAATACATTGCCTGCTCCTCTAAATTCAACCTGAAGCCTATGTGGGTTATGAATGCCTTATGAACCTGTCTTCAATGACAGTCCATCAGGACACTATGAGGTCTACCTGTGTCAATTCTAAGCTTCCTGGACCAACCGGAAGTGGTTAAAATCACCCTAAAAGTGTATATCCATACCCTGCCTGCAGTTTGATAGACATAGTGCATTCAACCCTGTGTAAATCAGTCAATTCTTAACGTAAAGACTTAAAACTCGGGATTCTGTAAAAGCATACCCCAATGAGGATATGTGTTGACTTATAGCTTCCTGTTTCAACCGGAAGTGCCATAATTGGTGTCTCAGGGGCTGTTTCAAAGGGTTAAAAAAATCAGAGCTGTCCAAAACTTCATATGTGTGATTAGGCAACCCCCATGAACTGTAAATCAATCATTTTTCCCATAAAATTTCAAAGGAAAACTAAATCACACAGACACACAACTTTGAAGGAGGGACGTATTGGGGTGCGTAGAGACAGACAGTGGCTCCAATAGTTTGCTTTGTTCGAGCTAAAAAAGAACCGTCAGACCTAGAGTTCCGAAACTTTAGAAACCTGTTCTAGACCTCAGGTCGATAGTGCGTGGTGAGTTAGGTGGCTCTAGAAGGTTCTCGGACCAAGAAACAGCCTCGTATATTTGCAATGACTTCAATTCATTTTGACCATTACGAAAATGGCGACATTTAGAAAAGTCTCAGAGACACAAGACTAGGTGCATTGAATCCGGCTCGGCCCATAGAGACGGACCCCAACGTTTCTGTCCGATAGCTCATTCAAGGACTAAAAAAATCAGATCTGTCCAAAACTTCATATGTGTGATTAGGCAACCCCCATGAACTGTAAATCAATCATTTTTCCCATAAAATTTCAACGGAAAAGTAAATCACACACACACACACACAGCATGGAAGGAGGGACCCATTGGGGTGTGTAGAGACATACACTGCCCGCATTAGTTAACCTTGTTGGAACTTTTAACCTCTTGAAACTCTGGGGGCGCAATTTCATTTTTGGATGAAAAACATTCCCGTTTTGTCACAAAAAGATGCTCGACTATACATATAATTGATAGCTTTGGAAAGAAAACACTCTGAATGTTCCAGAACTGCAAAGATATTGTCTGTGGGTGCCCTAGAACGGGAGCTACAGGCAAAACCAAGATGAAACGGCAACCAGGAAATCAGCAGGATTTTTGAGGCTCTGTTTTCCATTGTCTCCTTATATGGCTGTGAATGCGAGAGGAATGAGCCTGCCCTTTCTGTCGTTTCCCCAAGGTGTCTGCAGCATTGTGACGTATTTGTAGGCATATCATTGGAAGACTGACCATAAGAGACTACATTTTCCAGGTGTCCGCCCGGTGTCCTCCGTCGAAATTGGTGCGTCATTTTCAGCTGCTGGTATTTTTCCATGCGATTCTGAGGGGAAAGCAGGCTTCCACAAACTGCATATCAAAGAAGAGTTATGTGAAAAAACACCTTGAGGATTGATTCTAAATATCGTTTGCCATGTTTCGGTCGATATTATGGAGTTAATTCGGAAAAAGTTTGACGTTTTGGTGACTGAATTTTCGGTTAGTTTCGGTAGCCAAATGTGATGTACAAAACGGAGCGATTTCTCCTACACAAAGATTCTTTCAGGAAAAACTGAACATTTGCTATGTAACTGAGAGTCTCCTCATTGAAAACATCCGAAGCTCTTCAAAGGTAAATTATTTTATTTATTTGGTTATCTGGTTTTTGTGAAAATGTTGCGTGCTAAATGCTACGCAAAATGCTAAGCTAGCTTGCAATACTCTTACACAAATGATTGAATTGCTATGGTTCAAAAGCATATTTTGAAAATCTGAGATTACAGTGTTGTTAAGAAAAGGCTAAGCTTGAGAGCAGGCATATTATTTTCATTTCACTTGCGATTTTCAGAAATCGTTAAAGTTGCGTTATGCTAATGAGCCGGGGGCTTTATTCACGATCCCGGATCCGGGATGGGGAGTATCAAGAGGTTAACCGG
>NW_027004707.1:0-4755 GCF_036934945.1 Oncorhynchus masou masou
GCCAGGTCATCTGATGCAGCACTCCATCAGTCTCCTTGGTCAAATAGCCCTTCACAGCCCGGAGGTGTCTTGGGTCAGCTGTCCTGTTGAAAAACAAAGGACAGTCCCTCTAGGAGTAAAAACCAGATGGGATGCCATATCCTTGCAGAATGCTCGTCGTGAGCCACGCCTGGTTCAGTGTGCCTTGAATTCTAAATAAATTGGAACCAAAAACCAGTTGGAACCAAAATCTCAAATTTGGACTCATCAGGACCAAAGGACCGATTTCCACCGGGTCCTGTGTCCCCTTACTCGTGTTTCTTGGCCCAAGCAGGTCGTCTTTCTTATTGGTGTCCTTTTAGTAGTGTAGTTTCTTTGCAGCAATCTCGAACCATGAAGGCCTGATTCACGCAGTCTCCTCTGAACAGTTGATGTTGAAATGCGTGTTACTTGAACTCTGTGAAGCATTTATTTGGGCCGCAATTTGAGGTGCATTTAACTCTAATGAACTTATCCTCTGCAGCAGAGGTAACTGTGGGTCTTCCTTTCCTGTGGCGGTCCTCATGAGAGCCAGTTTCATCATAGCATTTGATGGTTATTGTGACTGCAATTGAAGAAACTTTCAAAGTAATTGACATTTACCGGATTGACTGAGCTTCATGTTGTTTCTCTTTGTTTATTTGAGCTGTTCTTGCCATAATATGGACTTGTCTTTACCAAATAGGGCTGTTTTCTGTACACCACCTCTACCTTGTCACAACACAACTGATTGGCTCAAACGCATTAAGGAAAGAAATTCCACAAATTAACTTTTGAGAAGGCACATCTGGTAATTGAAATGCATTCCAGGTGACTACCTCATGAAGCTGGTTGAGAGAATGGCAAGAGTTTGCAAAGATGTCTTATTATGTCTTGTTCCTGTTCTTTCTCTTCACTCTGTCTCTCTCTGCTGGTCTGTGATTCCTCATCTCCTCTAACTACCTCGTTCACCCTTTCCCCACCTGTTCCCTTTTTCCCTCTGATTAGGTCTCTATTTCTCTCTCTGTTCCTGCTACTTTCGGTGTCAGATTCTCGTTTGAGTTTCTCATGCCAGAAGCAAGCTATCGTCTCGTTTGCTTCATCCTTGTCCTATCCTGTCGGAATCTGCCTGGCAGGTGCATCCTGTACACTACTAACTGTCTTTCGTTTGCACTGTGTCCAGTTCATCTGATGCTACGTGAGATCAGGTACCACTGTTCCTCTATGACCCGCGCCTACCCAGAGCGACCTGCAGCCTGTCGCCGCTAACCCAGCTATTCTCCTCTGCTGCTAAGAAGGGGACTCTCTTGTTATTTATCAGAGGGACTTTATGTTTCATTTGTCGCCCTCTCTGCGGGTTGTCTATTTTTGCCATTATCAACGTCTGAAGAGGATCTATGTCTTTCCTGTGTTCTCATTAAAGAACTCTGTTTTTGTTAAACCGCTTTTGGGTCTTCACTCAAGTGCATAACAGAAGAATCTGACCAGAAATGGACCCAGCGACTCCGGATCCTTTTCACTCAGCCGTCGAGATCCAGGGAGCGATGCTAGGCAGACACGAGGAGGAATTGTCTGCTGCTCGACATGCCGTTGAGACCCTGGCCGCCCAAGTCTCCGACCTCACAAGACAGATTCACCATCTCCGCCTCGATCCACCGGCCACTTCCAGGGTTTCCGAGTCTCCGGAGCCCAGAATCAATAACCCGCCGTGTTACTCTGGGGAGCCCACTGAATGCCGCTCATTCCTCACTCAGTGTGATGTGGTGTTTTCTCTCCAGCCCAACACTTACTCCAGGAGCACAGCTCGCATCGCCTACGTCATTTCTCTCCTTACCGGACGGGCGCGTGAGTGGGGCACGGCAATCTGGGAGGCGAGGGCTGAGTGTATTAACCAGTATCAGGACTTTAAGGAGGAGATGATACGGGTTTTTGACCGTTCTGTTTTTGGGGAGGAAGCTTCCAGGGCCCTGTCTTCCCTATGTCAAGGGAATCGATTACCAACGGATTATTCTATTGAGTTTCGCACTCTAAAGCTGCCTCTAGTGACTGGAACAGACCGGCTTTGCTCGCTCGTTTTCTGGAAAGTCTCCTCGCCGAGTTAAGGATGAGATTCTCTCCGGGAGGTTCCTTCCAGCATGGACTCCTTGATAGCACTCGCTGTGCGCAGAAGCTGACGGTTTGATCTTTGTCGCCGAGCTCGTGAAAGAGGCTCGCGTTCTCAATCATGCCCCCTCTCCCGCATCACTGCCACCTTCTTCCTGCCGGCTCGGGTTCTGAGCCTATGCAGCTGGGGGAATCCGCATCTCGGCTAAGGAGAAGGAGCGGAGAATCACCAACCGCCTCTGTCTCTACTGCATTCCTGCACTGGTCATTTTGTCACTTCATGTCCAGTAAAAGCCAGAGCTCATCAGTAAGGGGAGGGCTACTGGTGAGCGCTACTTACTCAGGTCTCTCCTTCAAGATCATGCACTACCTTTCCGGTCCATCTCCGCTGGACCGGTTCATCTGCTTCCTGCAGTGCCTTGATAGACTCTGGGGCGGAGGGCTGTTTTATGGACGAGACCTGGGCTCGGGAACATGACATTCCTCTCAGACAGTTAAGGGATCCCACGGCCTTGCCCGCTTTAGATGGTAGTTCTCTCCCAAGATTCAGCGTGAACGCTACCTTTAACCCTCACTGTCTCTGGTAATCATAAACGAAACCATTTCTTTTTTAATTTTTTCGTTCACCTTTACACCTGTTGTTTTGGGCCATCCCTGGCTAGTTCGCCATAACCCTTCTATTAATTGGTCTAGTAATTCTATCCTATCCTGGAACGTCTCTTGTCATGTGACCTGTTTAATGTCTGCTATCCCATCCCTGTTTCCTCTGTCTCTTCTTCACAGGAGGAGCCTGGTGATTTGGCAGGGGTGCCGGAGAGTATCACGATCTGCGCACGGTGTTCAGTCGTTCAGGGCCACTTCTCTTCCTCCACACCGGTCGTATGATTGTAGTATTGATCTCCTTCCGGGAACTACTCCCCCGGGGTAGACTATACTCTCTGTCGGCTCCCGAACGTAAGGCTCTCGAGGATTATTTGTCTGTATCTCTCGACGCCGGTACCATAGTCTCCTCCTCCTCTCCCGCCGGAGCGGGGTTTTTTGTTCAGAAGAAGGACGGGTCCCTGCGCCCCTGCATAGATTATCGAGGGCTGAATGACATAACAGTTAAGAATCGTTATCCGCTTCCTCTTATGTCTTCAGCCTTCGAGATCCTGCAGGGAGCCAGGTTTTTCACCAAGTTGGACCTTCGTAACGCTTACCATCTCGTGCGCATCAGGGAGGGGGACGAGTGGAAGACGGCGTTTAACACTCCGTTAGGGCACTTTGAATACCGGGTTCTTCCTTTCGGCCTCGTTAACGCTCCAGCTGTCTTTCAGGCACTAGTTAACGACGTCCTGAGAGACATGCTGAACATCTTTGTTTTCGTTTACATTGACGATATCCTGATTTTTTTCACCGTCACTCCCGATTCATGTTCAGCACGTTCGACGCGTCCTCCAGCGCCTTTTAGAGAACTGTCTTTATGTGAAGGCTGAGAAGTGCACTTTTCATGCCTCCTCTGTCCCTTTTCTCGGTTCCGTTATTTCCGCTGAGGGCATTAAGATGGATCCCGCTAAGGTCCAGGCTGTCATTGATTGGCCCGTTCCTAAGTCACGCGTCGAGCTGCAGCGCTTTCTGGCTTCGCGAATTTCTATCGTCGTTTCATCCGTAATTTCGGTCAGGTGGCAGCTCCCCTCACAGCCCTTACTTCTGTCAAGACGTGCTTTAAGTGGTCCGTTTCCGCCCAGGGAGCTTTTGATCTTCTCAAGAATCGTTTTACATCCGCACCTATTCTTGTTACACCTGACATCTCTAGACAGTTCGTTGTTGAGGTTGACGCGTCAGAGGTGGGCGTGGGAGCCATTCTTTCTCAGCGCTCCCTCTCTGACGGCAAGGTCCACCCTTGCGCGTATTTTTCTCATCGCCTATCGCCGTCGGAACGTAACTATGATGTGGGAAATCGCGAACTGCTCGCCATCCGCTTAGCCCTAGGCGAATGGCGACAGTGGTTGGAGGGGGCGACCGTTCCTTTGTCGTTTGGACTGACCATAGGAACCTTGAGTACATCCGTTCAGCCAAACGACTTAATGCGCGTCAGGCTCGTTGGGCTCTGTTTTTCGCTCGTTTCGAGTTCGTTATTTCTTATCGTCCGGGCTCAAAGAACACCAAGCCTGATGCTTTATCTCGTCTCTTCAGTTCTTCAGTAGTCTCCACCGACCCCGAGGGGATTCTCCCTGAGGGGCGTGTTGTCGGGTTGACTGTCTGGGGAATTGAGAGGCAGGTAAAGCAAGCACTCACTCACACTCCGTCGCCGCGCGCTTGCCCTAGGAACCTTCTTTCGTTCCCGTTCCTACTCGTCTGGCCGTTCTTCAGTGGGCCCACTCTGCCAAGTTAGCCGGCCACCCCGGCGTTCGGGGTACGCTTGCTTCCATTCGCCAGCGTTTTTGGTGGCCCACTCGGGAACGTGACACGCGTCGTTTTGTCGCTGCTTGTTCGGTCTGCGCGCAGACTAAATCCGGGAACTCCCTCCTGCCGGCCGTCTCAGACCGCTTCCCATTCCCTCTCGACCGTGGTCTCACATCGCCTTAGATTTTATCACCGGACTGCCTTCGTCAGCGGGGAAGACAGTTATTCTTACGGTTGTCGATAGGTTCTCTAAGGCGGCTCATTTTATTC
>NW_027004708.1:0-4753 GCF_036934945.1 Oncorhynchus masou masou
AAACTGCTCTATCAAATCAGACTTAATTATAACATAATAACACACAGAAATACGAGCCTTTGGTCATTAATATGATCAAATCCGGAAACTATCATTCCGAAAACGAAACGTTTATTATTTCAGTGAAATACGGAACCGTTCGGTATTTTATCTAACGGGTGGCATCCCTAAGTCTAAATATTCTTGTTACATTGCACAACCTTCAATGTATGTCATAATTACATAAAATTCTGGCAAATTAGTTCGCAATGAGCCAGGCAGCCCAAACTGTTGCATATACCCTGACTCTGCAGGCAATGAACGCAAGAGAAATGACATAATTTCACCTGGTTAATATTGCCTGCTAAACTGGATTAGTAGTTATAACTAGTGATTATGATTGATTGTTTTTTATAAGATAAGTTTAATGCTAGCTAGCAATTTACCTTGGCTTCTACTGCATCCGCGTAACAGGCAGGCTACTCGTGGAGTGCAATAGTTAGAGCGTTGGACTAGTTAACTGTGCGGCTGCAAGATTGGAACCCCTGAGCTGACAAGGTGAAAATCTGTCGTTCTGCCCCTGAACAAGGCAGTTAACCCGCAGTTCCTAGGCAGTCATTGAAAATAAGAATGTGTTCTTAACTGACTTGCATAATTATATAAAAGGTATAAAAATTAATAATTATAATAATCGGAAATCGGTGCCCAAAATACCGATTTCCGATTGTTATGAAAACTTGAAATCGGCCCTAATTAATTGGCCATTCCGATTAACCGGTCGACCTCAAGTCAGGACATGACAGAGGGGTGGCAGGGTAGCCTAGTGGTTAGAGCGTTGGACTAGTAACCGGAAGGTTGCGGGTTCAAACCCCCGAGCTAATAAGGTACAAATCTGTCGTTCTGCCCCTGAACAGGCAGTTACCCCACTGTTCCCAGGCCGTCATTGAAAATAAGAGTTTGTTCTTAACTGACTTGCCTGGTTAAATAAAGGTAAAATTTAAAAAAAACATTTTTTTTAAAAACATGACCTAAAATGGTTGTCTAGCAATGATCAAAACCCAATTTTACAGACCTTGAAGAATTTTGAAAATAACAAATGTTTAAATATTGTACAGTCCCGGTGTGCAAAGCTCTTAGAGACTTACCCAGAAAGACTCATAGCTGTAATCACTCAGGGGTGTGAATATGTATGTACGTGCATGTACAGTGCCTTGCGAAAGTATTCGGCCCTGTAACGGCGTTCTTCGTTTGTTGAAAGAGAGTCGGACCGAAATGCAGCGTGGTGGTTACTCATGTCTTTAATGTAAAAGATAGCAATACATGAAATAAATTAAATAAATACAAAACAACAAACGGAACGTGAAAACTAATTACAGCCTATCTGGTGAACACTACACAGAGACAGATTAATCACCCACCGAAATAAAGTGAAACCCAGGCTACTTCATCGGTTCCCAATCAGAGACAACGGGAATCACCTGACTCTGATTGAGAACTGCCGCCTCAAGAGCAGCCAAACCTATGCAACACCCCTACTCAGCCGCAATCCCAATAACTACAAAACCCCAATACGAAATACAACAACATAAACCCATGTCACACCCTGGCCTGACCAACTAATTAACGAAAACACAAAATACTAAGACCAAGGCGTGACAGAACCCCCCCCCCTAAGGTGCGGACTCCCGGACGCACCTCAAAACCATAGGGAGGGTCCGGGTGGGCGTCTGTCCATGGTGGCGGTTCCGGCTCGGGACGTGGACCCCACTCCATAAATGTCATAGTTCCTCCCCTTCGCGTCCTGGGATAATCCACCCTCGCCGCCGACCATGGCCTAATAGTCCTCACCCAGAACCCCACTGAACTGAGGAGCAGCTCGTGACTGAGGGGCAGCTCGGGACTGAGGCAGCTCGGGACTGAGGGGCAGCTCGGGACTGAGGGGAAGCTCGGGACTGAGGGGAAGCTCGGGACTGAGTGGCAGCTCGAGACAGAGGGGCAGCCCGGTCCTGAGGGGCAGCCCAGTACTGAGAGAAAGCCCAGCACTGAGAGGAAGCCCAGTACTGAGATGAAGCTCAGGCAGGTAGTAGGCTCCGGTAGATCCTGGCTGGCTGGAGGATCTGGAAGATTCTGGATGACTAGCAGATCTGGAAGATTCTGGTTGACTGGCAGATCTGGAAGAGACTGGTTGACTGGCAGATCTGGAAGAGTCTGGCTGACTGGCAGATCTGGAAGAGTCTGGCTGACTGGCAGATCTGGAAGAGTCTGGTTGACTGGCAGATCTGGAAGAGTCTGGCTGACTGGCAGATCTGGAAGAGTCTGGCTGACTGGCAGATCTGGAAGAGTCTGGCTGACTGGCAGATCTGGAAGAGTCTGGCTGACTGGCGGATCCTGGCAGACTGACGGCTCTGGCTGCTTCATGCTGACTGGCGGCTCTGGCTGCTCCATGCAGATTGACAGCTCTGGCGGCTTATTGCAGACTGACAGCTCTGGCTGCTCCATGCAGACTTACAGCTCTAGCTGCTCCATGCAGACTGGCAGCTCTGGCTGCTCCATGCAGACTTACAGCTCTGGCAGCTCCTTGCAGACTGGCAGCTCCTTGCAGACTGGCAGCTCCATGCAGACTGGCAGCTCTGGCTGCTCCATGCAGACTGACAGCTCTGGCTGCTCCATGCAGACTTACAGCTCTAGCTGCTCCATGCAGACTGGCAGCTCTGGCTGCTCCATGCAGACTGGCAGGTCTGGCTGCTCCATGCAGACTGGCAGCTCTGGCTGCTCCATGCAGACTGGCAGCTCTGGCTGCTCCATGCAGACTGGCAGCTCTGGCTGCGCTAAACGGGCAGGAGACTCCGGCAACGCTGTAGAGGCGGAAGGCTCTGGCAGTGCTAAACAGGCGGGAGGCTCCGGCAGCGCAGGAGAGGAGGAAGGCTCCGGCAGTGCTAAACAGGCGGGAGACTCCATTAGCGCTGTAGAGGAGGAAGGCTTCGACAGCGCTGAACAGGCGGGAGACTCCGGCAGCGCAGGAGAGGCGAGGCGCACTGTAGGCCTGATGCGTGGTGCTGGCACTGGTGGTACTGGGCCGAGGACACGCACAGGAAGCCTGGTGCGGGGAGCTTCCACCGGAGGGCTGGTGTGTGGAGGTGGCACAGGATGGGCTAGACCGTGAAGGCGCACTGGAGATCTTGAGAGCAGTGTTGGCACAGGACGTGCAAGGCTAGGGATGTGCACAGGAGGCCTGGTGCGTGAGGCTGGCACCAACTTCACCAGTCGACTAACACGCACCTCAGGACGAGTATGGAGCGCTGACCCAGGTGCCATTAAATCCCTGACACGTTCCGTTGGGCGAATTCCATGCAAAAAGCACCAACACAGCAACTCCCTCATTTCTCTCTCCTCCAATTTCCCCATTAACTCCTTCACAGTCTCTGCTTCGCTCACCTCCAACACCGGTTCTGGTCTACTCCTTGGCTCCTCACGATAAACAGGGAGAGTGAGCTCAGGTCTGACTCCTGACTCTGCCACACTCTCCCTGAGCCCCCCCCCCAAGAAATTTCCGGGGCTGACTCTCGGGCTTCCATCCGCGTCGCCGCGCTGCCTCCTCATACCGGCGCCTCTCAGCTCTCGCCGCCTCCAGTTCTTCCTTTGGACGGCGATATTCTCCAGGCTGTGCCCAGGGTCCTTTTCCGTCCAATTTCTCCTCCCAATTCCAGAAGTCCTGTGATCGCTGTTGCTGCCTTTGTTGCTTCTCCTGTGGCTCCTGCCCATTGACATGCTGCTCGGTCCGTGTGTGGTGGGTGATTCTGTAACGGCGTTCTTCGTTTGTTGAATGAGAGTCGGACCGAAATGCAGCGTGGTGGTTACTCATGTCTTTAATGTAAAAGATAGCCATACATGAAATAACTTAAATAAATACAAAACAACAAACGGAACGTGAAAACTAATTACAGCCTATCTGGTGAACACTACATAGAGACAGGAACAATCACCCACGAAATACAAAGTGAAACCCAGGCTACCTAAATACGGTTCCCAATCAGAGACAACGAGAATCACCTGACTCTGATTGAGAACCGCCTCAGGCAGCCAAGCCTATGCAACACCCCTACTCAGCCGCAATCCCAATAACTACAAAACCCCAATACGAAATACAACAACATAAACCCATGTCACACCCTGGCCTGACCAACTAATTAACGAAAACACAAAATACTAAGACCAAGGCGTGACAGGCCCCCTTGAACTTTGCGACATTTCAGGCTTCAAACATAAAGATATAAAATTGTATTTTTTTGTGAAGAATCAACAACAAGTGGGACACAATCATGAAGTGGAACGACATTTATTGGATATTTCAAACTTTTTTAACAAATCAAAATCTGAAAAATTGTTGTGCAAAATTATTCAGCCCCTTTAAGTTAATACTTTGTAGCGCCACCTTTTGCTGCGATTACAGCTGTAAGTCGCTTGGGGTATGTCTCTATCAGTTTTGCACATCGAGAGACTGACATTTTTTCCCATTCCTCCTTGCAAAACAGCTCGAGCTCAGTGAGGTTGGATGGAGAGCATTTGTGAACAGCAGTTTTCAGTTCTTTCCACAGATTCTCGATTGGATTCAGGTCTGGACTTTGACTTGGCCATTCTAACACCTGGATATGTTTATTTTTGAACCATTCCATTGTAGATTTTGCTTTATGTTTTGGATCATTGTCTTGTTGGAAGACAAATCTCCGTCCCAGTCTCAGGTCTTTTGCAGACTCCATCAGGTTTTCTTCCAGAA
>NW_027004709.1:0-4751 GCF_036934945.1 Oncorhynchus masou masou
ACTACTGGGTCCCAGGATTAAGCACCGCACTGCACGGAGCCATGCACTGAGTGTGGAGCAAATGGTTTGTGTGGCCTTGCGCTTTTTGCTAGTGGAGCCTTCCTGTACTCAGTGGGGGATGCAGAACAGCTGAACAAGGCCACAATTTGCCGCACAATAAGGAGTGTGTGTCTGGCTATCAAAGCATTAGCAGATGTCTTCATCTCCTTCCCTGGCCACAGAAGACTCTGTGACATCAAAGAGGAGTTCTATAGGATTGCAGGTAAGAGGATCTACAAATTACAGGACAACTGTTAACACATAGTAGGATACTCATTACTTTGTGTGACAGGGTTCCCCAATGTCATTGGTGCAGTGGACTGCACACACATAAGGATAAAAGCCCCCTCAGGTGCCCATGAGGCCGATTTTGTGAATAGGAAATCCTTTCACAGCATTAATGTTCAGGTGAACATAACTTTTTGATATTGTCCATTGACGAACACTCTGCATTGCCAGTGATGTGCATTGATTGGTGCAACACCTTCATCTTATGATTTCCTCAGATGGTCTGCAATGCTGACTGTGTGATCAGCAATGTTGTGGCAAAATGGCCTGGCCTCAGTCCATGACTCCAGAATCTTTCGGGCCTCTGAAATCTATCAGTGCCTATCACAAGGTAGTTTTACACAACCCTATTTATAACCATCATGGCTGTGTCAAGAATATCACTGTGTTTATGAGGGTAATGATGAGATTTTGGTGCTGACAGGTGAATTCTCTGGCGTGTTGCTGGGAGAGACAGGGGGTATGGCTGCCAGCCTTTTCTCCTGACACCTTTCACAGACCCCCAGGAAGCACAGCAGGCCTACAACCATGCCCATGCCAGGACCAGGGCCAGAGTTGAAATGACCTTTGGCCTCCTGAAGGCACGCTTTCACTGCCTTCACAAATTAAGGGTCAGCCCTGTTAGGGCATGTGATATTACTGTGGCTTGTGCTGTCCTCCACAATGTGGCCTGCCTGAGGAAGGAGAGGGCCCCCAGAGTGCCACCAGCCATGGACTGGGACAATCCGGCAATCTTCCCTGATGACGACAGTGGTCGGCTGCTGAGGGACCAATATGTGTTGAATTATTTTAGTTAGTATGTGTGCTTTCAATTTTGGTTAAAATATGTCCTGCGGTGGCAGAGGAATTTGGGATTTTTTTGGGTTCGTTTTTTGACGAATTTGGCCTCTTATGATGTTTGTGCGGTATACTGTGTGTAATACAAGGCTGCAGGGGAGGCTACTGCATCCATTCATTTGTCTGTTCAGTTGATGTGTATGGATTTGTCCTGCATTTATTTTAGTGTGCAGACATGCAGGGTGTGTTATATACAGACCTTTGAATGTGTATGTATCATTTTGTATAATATGCTTGGATTCTGTGCTTTCCATCTTGTAGAGTCACTGTGACTTCAGTTTCGAAAGGAGCTGATGGTTTACCTGCTTTTGTTTTGTCCTTATTCAATAAAGGAACATAATGTTACACATTGTGTTTTTATATTCATATGGAATGTGTATTTGTTTATATGACAGAGTACTAGGGCCACACTGAAGAAAAAGGATAAAGTCATACATTTATGAGGCTGGTTCTTTCTGCAGAAAAGCTACATATTGTTTTTACAGTTTTGATACTTATGACAATGTGATACTTAATATTCTGGCACATCAGCATGTCTTTGTTTATGAAACCATACTGAAGTACAATTTCACAAAAATGCCCCACATCTGTCATTTTAACAACTGTCCTCCTTTAAAACAACTGGTTACAATATTATGACTTGTGTTTTTTCCCTCTGTGGCCCTAATATTCTATCATTTTATATATAGCCTTATAGTCTATGGGAAACTGTAAATTATCTAATGATAGCAACATCTAAAAATCATTTTTTATCCAAAATCATTGAAATTAATGATCACAAACATTTAAATAATAACAGTGGGTCTAGTTATATGTGATAACAATGTATAGTGAGCAGTGAAATAACTATTGGTTTCCATTTGTGGTGACTGCTGACTGACATTAGGGATGAGATTAAATAGATCCTGGAATTTAGCCTGGTCTGGAGCAGGCTAGCTCCACAGAATAAACCATAACATATCCTCCTGCCCCCTATCCATCTTTAGTGCAACCGGATTACGGATCAATTGAGCCAGGATCACCAAGATATCCTGGCTTAATCCCTTATCCTAGTTTTGTGCAACAGGCCCCCGGTTAGTCTGTTATCCTGTGTTGGATAAGTTCACCCTGTGTGTATTTGGGTTGACCGTGTTTATTTTGTTCACCGGAGAATAAAACTTTATATCGCTATCTGCTCTCTGCGCCTGATTCCACCCACCTTGATTAGACGTGACACACACACAATACCAACTACACACTACTCTTTCCTAAACAGGAAGACTACAGTCAAATCACTTGTGTATCTTCGAAGTAAACTCTACCCAAAAAGATGGAAAATGTCAGATGGAGAAGGACAGAAACCAAAGCTTGCATGTAAATATTTATTTGGGCTTATCCAAGAAACCTTAATTTCAGCTTAAAAATAGAACTAAACTCAGCAAAAAAAGAAACGTCCCTTTTTCAGGACCCTGTCTTTCAAAGATAATTTGTAAAAATCCAAATAACTTCACAGATCTTCATTTTAAAGGGTTTAAACATTGTTTCCCATGCTTGTTCAATGAACCATAAACAGTTAATGAACATGCACCTGTGGAACGGTCGTTAAGACACTAACAGCTTACAGATGGTATGCAATTACGGTCAAAGTTATGAAAACTTAGGACACTAAAGAGGCATTTCTAATGACTGAAAAAAAAACAAAATAAAGATGCCCAGGGTCCCTGCTCATCTGCGTGAACGTGCCTTAGGCATGCTGCAAGGAGGCATGAGGATGGCAGATGTGTCCAGGGCAATAAATGGCAAAGTCTGTACTGTGAGACGCTTAAGACAGCGCTACAGGGAGACAGGACAGACAGCTGCTCGTCCTCGCAGTGGCAGACCACGTGTAACAACACCTGCACGTGATCGGTACAACTGAACATCATACCTGTGGGACAGGTACAGGATGGGACAGGTACATCAACAACTGCCCGAGTTACACCAGGAACGCACAATCCCTCCATCAGTGCCCAGACTGTCCACAATAGGCTGAGAGAGGCTGGACTGAGGGCTTGTAGGCCTGTTGTAAGACAGGTCCTCACCAGACATCACCGGCAACAACGTCGCCTATGGGCACAAATCCACCATCACTGGACCAGACAGGACTGGCAAAAAGTCCTCTTCACTGATAAGTCGCTGTTTTGTCTCACCAGGGGTGATGGTCGGATTTGCGTTATCATCGAAGGAATGATTGTTACACCGATGCCTGTACTCTGGAGCGGGATCGATTTGGAGGTGGAGGGTCCATCGTGGTCTGGGGTGGTGTGTCACAGCATCATCAGACTGAGCTTGTTGTCATTGCAGGCAATCTCAACGCTGTGCATTACAGGGAAGATATTCTCCTCCCTCATGTGGTACCCTTCCTGCAGACTCATCCTGACATAACCCTCCAGCATGACAATACCACCAGCCACACTGCTCATTCTGTGCGTGGTTTCCTGCAAGACAGGAATGTCAGTGTTCTGCAATGGCCAGAGAAGAGCCCAGATCTCAATCCCATTGAGCACGTTTGGGACCTGTTGGATCGGAGGGTGAGGGCGAGGGCCATTCCCCCCAGAAATGTCCGGGAACTTGCAGGTGCCTTGGTGGAAGAGTGGGGTAACATCTCACAGCAAGAACTGGCAAATCTGGTGCAGTCCATGAGGATGAGATGCACTGCAGTACTTAATGCAGCTGGTGGCAACACCAGATACTGACTGTTACTTTTGATTTTGACCCTCCCTTTGTTCAGGGACACATTATTCCATTTCTTTTAGTCACATGTCTGTGGAACTTGTTTAGTGTATGTCTCAGTTGTTGAATCTTGTTATGTTCATACAAATATATACACATGTTAAGTTTGCTGAAAATAAACGCAGTTGACAGTGAAAGGACGTTTATTTTTTTTGCTGAGTAGAGCTAATTTTTGATCATCAATTTTGACATTGCCATTGGCATTCTCTGGTTTTCTAGGAACAGACATGTCCGCAGTGGTTTAACAGTACCCAATTGTCAAACTTGAGTAAAAGTAAAGATACCTTAAAAGATAATGACTCAAGTAAAAGTGAAAGTCACCCAGTAAAATACTACTTGAATAAAAGTATTTGGTTTTGAATAGACTTAGGAATCAAAAGTAAAAGCATAAATCATTTTAAATTCCTTATAATAATCAGCTGAGACAGCACAATGTTTTTTTATACGGAAAGCCAGGGGCACACTTCAACAGTCAGACATAATTTACAAACTAAGCATTTGTGTTTAGTGAGTCTGCCAGATCAGAGGCAGTAGGGCTGACCAAGGAGGTTCTCTTGATAAGTGTGTGAATTAGCCAATTTTCCTGTCCTGCTAAGCATTCAAAATGTAACGAGTACTTTTGGGTGTCAAGGAAATGTAGTGGAGTAAAAGTTTTCAAAAATATAAATAATAAAGTTAAGTCGTTTTTGGGGTATCTGTACTTAAGTCGTACTTTAAAGTATTTTTACTAAAGTACTTTACTGTAACGGTTTTCTTGAGGTGAAGGAGAGGCGGACCAAAACACAGCGTGGTGGTAATTCATGGTACTTTTATAAAGACACTATACATGAATAAAC
>NW_027004710.1:0-4749 GCF_036934945.1 Oncorhynchus masou masou
AGAGACTTACCACTACGGGTGGAGTCTGTAAGCTGTCCCAGAAATACATCGGTCCCTTCAAGGTTGCCAGGAGAGTTAACCCAGTTTCTTATCGCCTACACTTACCCAGATCCCTTAAGATTAATCCCACATTTCACATTTCATTGTTAAAACCTGTTGTTTTTCTCCCCTTGTCCCGGCAGACAGACCTCCCCTCCGCCTCGTGTCATTGGAGGCCAGCCGATTTATACCGTCCATCGGATACTGGATTCCCACCGGGTGCAGCGGTCCTGGCAGTATCTGGTGGACTGGGAAGGCTACGGTCCCGAGGAGCGCTCCTGGGTTCCTGCCAAAGACATCCTGGACCCTGACCTCATTCGTCAGTTCAGGGCCCTCCACCCTGAGAGAGCTGGTAGGAACGTCAGGAGCCGTTCTAGTGGGGGGGGATTCTGTCAGGATTTGGCCAGGGTTGTTCCGGGTTTTGGTCACTAGATGCCCCCATTGTGCTTTTTGACCTTATGTTTTTTCCCTTGATTCCCATTATTATTTGCACCTGTGCCTCGTTTTCCCTGATTGTATTTAAACCCTTAGTTTCCCTCAGTTCTGGGCTCTGTGTTTGTATGTTAGCACCCAGCCCTAGTGTTCTGTGTATTCTTGTCGATTCCGGTGGACGCTCTTGTGGAATTCTGTTTTTGTTTTTTGAGTATCTCTTGAGGCTTTTTTGTGTTATACCTACCACCTTTTGGATTTGCCATTTTGTATTGAAGGACTTCTCCTTTTTACTTTATTAAATACACCGTCTTAAGTACTGCTGTGTCTGCCTCATCTTCTGGGTTCTGCTGACTATTCGTGGCTCAGTTGGTTAAGTGACTGTTTCTCACTCCGGAGACCCAGGTTCGTAACCGGGTCCTGACAGAAACACAGAGCCAAAAATGAACCCAGAGGCAGCCAGTTCCCAGGACCTTTTTGCCATGCTGTCCCACCACCAGGAGACTGTCCAACGCCACGAAGCCGCCCTGGTTCAGCAAGAGGCCTTAATGGCTAGACATTCTCATCTTCTGTCGGAGATGCTGACTTCCATTAAGCAAATATCTGATCGTCTTACCCCGGCAACAGTTCCCGTCCCAGTACCTCAGATTCACGTACCCATGGCAGTTAACCCCTGGCTGAACTCGTCTTCCACCTCCCCAACGGTTCTCAGGTGATCCAAGTGCTTGTAAAGGGTTTCTCGCCCAATGTTCTCTCTCCTTTGAGCTACAACCTCGTCGTTTCCCACCGACCGGTCTAAGATCGCTTATATCATCACCCTGCTGTCAGAAAAAGCCCTGGCCTGGGCTACTGCTGTGTGGGATGCCCATAGTTCCTGCTGTGCCAGCTACTCTGCCTTTGCTGAGGAATTCAAACGAGTGTTTCAAGGCCCAAGCAGTGGTTCTGACTCAGCCAAACAGCTCCTGACTCTCCACCAAGGTTGGCGCAGCGTGACGGACTATGCCATCCAGTTCCGCACGGTGGCAGCAGCGAGTGGTTGGAACAACGAGGCGCTCACGGTGTGCTTTCTGAAAGGCCTTTCCGACACTATCCAAGATGAACTGGCCACTCGGGAACCACCGGACAATCTCGAGTCCCTGATCAAGTTGGCCTCACGCATTGACCAGCGTCTGAGAGAGAGAGAACTCAACCGTAGACCTCTAGCCCCTATCAGTCCCAGTCCCCACCTTTATCCTCGCTGGCTCCACCGGAACCCATGCAGATTGGACGCATCTCCCAGGCTGAGAGAGACCGCCGGATGAGGGAGCAACGCTGTCTATATTGCGGCAAACGGGCCATTTCCGTTCCACGTGGTCCCGGGCTCCAGGGAAACGCTCTGTCCCGTACAGACCGGGGGAACTGTAACGGGAAACATAACCTCCCATCCGTCCAACTCCGTCTGCTGCTCATTCCAGTCACCCTCTCCTGGGACAACCAAACTCACCTTCAAGCCTTGGTAGACTCTGGAGCCGCAGGTAACTTCATGGATGGTGTCTGGGCGAAGGAGAATGGCGTTCCCTCTGAACCTCTAAGTGACCCCATGAGGGTTACTACATTGGATGGAAGCCCTTTGGGATCTGGACTTGTCACTCATGTCACTACCTCCTTGCGACTTTCAGTTTCACAACACCAGGAATTGATGAACTTTCATTTGATCTCCTGTTCCGAGTTCCCTCTCGTCCTTGGATACCCCTGGCTTCACAGCCATAACCCTCATCGACTGGTCTATGGGCACTATCAAGCAGTGGGGTCCCTACGTGCCCAGAAGCTATTCTGTATTTTCCAGAATTCTCCGAGTTCTACTCCCGGAGTCTTTAGAATCCATCGACCTGACCCGAAATTCCTGAAAAGTGTTACCATGACGTCAAACTGGTGTTTAGCAAACAGAGGGCCACCATGCTACCACCCCATAGACCTTACGATTGCCCCATCGACCTGTTCCGGGCACTTGCCCCCCAGGGGTCGGATCTTTCCCTATCTCCACCCGAACGAGCTGCCATGGATACCTACATCAAGGACGCTCTGGAAGCAGGCCTCATGCGTCCATCCACTCCCCTGCGGGAGCAGGGTTTTCAGGGCTAAGAAAGACGGTGGATTACGTCCTTGCATCGACACCGGGGACTCAATGCCATAACCGTCCGTAACCGTGCCCGCTACCCCTCATGGCCACAGCCCAGCCGAGCTGCTCCAGGAAGCAGTTGTTTTCACTAAGCTTGACCTGCGGAACGCATACCATCTTGTGCGGATCAGACCTGGTGACCCAGTGGAAGACCGCTTTCCAACACGCCTACTGGTCACTATGAATACTTGGTGATGCCCTTCGGCCTGACCAACGCCCCAGCGGTGTTCCAAGCGCTCATAAACGATGTGCTTAGGGATATGCTTAACATATTTGTGTTCGTTTACCTGGATGACATCCTCATCTTTTCGAGCTCCTTCAAGAACACACTAAGCATGTCAGACAAGTACTCAAACGCCTCCTAGACAGCCATCTGTGCGTTAAGCCGGAAAAAATGTGAATTCCATTCATCCCGAGTACAATTCCTGGGATTTGTAGTGGAACCCGGTCGAGTCCAAATGGACCCCAGGAAGGTAGGGGGCGGTAGCGGATTGGCCCACCCCCAAGTCTGATAAGGAAGTTCAGCGTTTCCTGGGCTTCACAAACTTTTACCGCAAGTTCATCAAGAACTTCAGCTTGGGGCAGCCCTCTCTCAGCTTTAACCAAGGGTGGCAATGCAAGGTTTTTGTGGGAAAGCTGAGACGGCCTTCCAAGGACTCAAGCAGCGCGTCCTCTCTGCTCCCATCCTGATACTACCGACCACGCAGGATGAACCATTTGTGGTGGAGGTAGACGACTAGAGGTTGGTGTTGGAGCTGTCCTGTCTCAGAGGGGTGAAGACAAGAAGCTTCATCCGTGCGCTTTCTTCTCACATCAAGCTACCCCGACTGGAGAGGAACTACGATGTGGGGACTTAACTCCCAGCGGTTAAGATGGCATTGAAGGAATGGAGACACTGGCTCGAGGGGGCTTCTCACCCGTTTCAAGTGCTTACGGACCACAAAAATCTGGAGTATATCCAGCAGGCGAAGCGGTTGAACTCTAGACAAGCTAGATGGTCTCTTTTCTTCAATCGATTCCAGTTTATCCTCACCTATCGGCCCGGGTCGAAGAATCTCAAACCGGATGCCCTGTCCCGAGTCTACGCTCCTGCCATTCGAGATGACACGGACATGCCTGTCCTTCCTGCTGCTAAGATTGTGGCTCCGATCTCGTGGCAAGTTGAGGATACCGTGAGACGTGCTCAAGCTAGCGAACCGGACCCGAAAGGAGGTCCTGCCAATCGGTTGTTTGTCCCCAAGGCAGTGAGGACTCAGGTCCTTCTGTGGGGGCACTCCTCTCGCCTCACCTGTCATCCGGGCATAGGTCGCACCTTGGAGTTCATCCAGCGTAAGTTCTGGTGGCCTACCATAAGAGAAGACGTTGCCACTTTCGTCAATGCCTGCCCCGTGTGCTGCCAGGGCAAATCTTCTCACCTCCGCCCTCAAGGACTCCTTCACCCTTTACCTGTTCCCCACAGACCCTGGTCCCATATCTCATTGGACTTTATTACTGGACTTCCTCCATCCCATGGCAATACTACTATCCTAGTCATAATCGACAGGTTTTCAAAGGCGGCCAGGTTCGTCCCTCTGACTAAGTTACCTTCTGCCAAGGAAACGGCTGAGTTGGTAATTAATCATGTGTTCCGAGTCTTCGGCATTCCTCAAGATATGGTTTCTGACAGAGGTCCCCAGTTCGCCTCAAGGTTTTGGAAGGCCTTCTGCCAACTCATGGGGGCTTCTGCCAGTCTATCTTCAGGGTACCATCCGAGTCCAACGGCCAAACAGAGAGGATGAATCAAGAGCTGGAAACCACCCTCCGATGTATGACTCGTGACAACCCGTCCACATGGTCATCCTTTATTGTTTGGGCCGAATACGCGCACAACACCTTGCGCTCCTCCTCCACTGGTATGTCCCCGCACGAGTGTCAGTTTGGCTATGCTCCTCTATTGTTCCCGGACCAGGAGGCAGAAGTCAGAGTGCCTTCAGCCTTGAAGTTCGTCAGACGCTGTCGGCTTATGTGGAGGAAGACCCGTCTTAATCTTATGCGTTCCTCACAGAGGTACCAACAACAAGCCAACAGACGTCGCCGTCCCGGGCCTACCCTGCGCCCCGGCCAGAGAGTCTGGCTCTCCACAA
>NW_027004711.1:0-4748 GCF_036934945.1 Oncorhynchus masou masou
GCCCTCCATAGTAACACACACGGCCCTCCATAGTAACAAACAAGACCCTCCATAGTAACACACACGGCCCTCCATAATGCTCATTACGGCCCTCCATAACACACATGGACCTCCATAGTAACACACATGGCCCTCCATAGTAACACACTGACCCTCATAGTAACACACACAGCCCTCCATAGTAACACCTGGCCCTCCATAGTAACACACATAAGCCCATCCATAGTAACACACACAGCCCTCCATAGTAACACACACACGGCCCTCCATAGTAACACACCGGCCCTCCATAGTAACACACACGGCCCTCCATAGTAACAACACCATCACCCTCCATTGAATGGTAACTAAGGGAAACTCCACGGCCCTCCTGTGTATAGTAACACATTCCATCGTTTCACCCTCCATAGCATACACACAGATGGCCCTAACAAGCAGTACGTAACACAGTTTAACGGCCCTGTTTAATGTGACTGGAGGCGGAGACATATGAGCCCTCCAGAGTAAGTGTACAACTCATTATAAAAGATGGCTCCATTCTGAACACACAGCCCTCACATAGTAACACACACGGCCCTCCATAGTAACACACACACAGCCCTCCATAGTAACACACACACACTCACATGGTAACACACACACACACAACACATAACACATAACACACACACACAACACAACACACACACATAACACACACATACACACACACACACACAACACACACACACAGACACACATACATAACACACACACATAACACACACATATAACATAACACACACACACAACACACACAGACACACACACACACACATACACATACACACACACACACACACACACACACACACACACAGACACACACACACACACACACACACGATAACCTCCCACGGGTTGTCTGTGTAGTTCCAGTCTGTGACCTTGTGGAGGCCTGTGACAGGGGACGGATCTTACCATGGCTCCTCTGTAGTAGGCTGTTGTGATGGTCCTGAACCTCTCTGGCCGGCTGTGTCCCTGGAGAACAGAACAACGTCAGCACAAACGTCAGTCAGTACAACGTCGTCAGCACAACGTCAGCTCAGCGTCAGTACAACGTCAGTACAACGTCAGCACAACGTCAGCACAACGTCAGCACAACGTCATGACGATAGTGTAGCAGCTATACATTACCATTACCCTGGGAGAGACAGAACAACGTCCGCTGCGTGATACGTGTCAGCACAACGTAACAACCATGACGATAGTGTAGCAGCTACCTACATTACCCTGGGAGAGACAGAACAACGTCAGTACAACGTAACAACCATGACGATAGTGTAGTAGCTACAGCATTACTACATTACCCTGGGAGAGACAGTACAACGTCAGCACAACGTCAGCACAACGTAACAACCATGTTGATAGTGTAGTAGCTACAGTATTACTACATTACCCTGGGAGAGACAGAACAACGTCAGCACAACGTCAGCACAACGTCAGCACAACGTAACAACCATGTTGATAGTGTAGTAGCTACAGTATTACTACATTACCCTGGGAGAGACAGAACAACGTCAGCACAACGTCAGCACAACGTCAGCACAACGTCAGCACAACGTAACAACCATGATGATAGTGTAGCAGCTACAGTATTACAACATTACCCTGGGAGAGACAGTACAACATCAGCACAACGTCAGCACAACGTAACAACCATGTTGATAGTGTAGTAGCTACAGCATTACTACATTACCCTGGGAGAGACAGTACAACGTCAGTACAACGTCAGCACAACGTCAGCACAACGTCAGCACAACGTCAGTACAACGTAACAACCATGTTGATAGTGTAGCAGCTACAGTATTACTACATTACCCTGGGAGAGACAGAACAACGTCAGCACAACGTAACAACCATGATGATAGTGTAGTAGCTACAGCATTACTACATTACCCTGGGAGAGACAGTACAACATCAGCACAACGTCAGCACAACGTAACAACCATGTTGATAGTGTAGTAGCTACAGCATTACTACATTACCCTGGGAGAGACAGTACAACGTCAGTACAACGTCAGCACAACGTCAGCACAACGTCAGCACAACGTAACAACTATGTCGATAGTGTAGTAGCTACAGCCAGTGTTACCAAACATCAGTGTCAGAGGGCCTGGGGGTTTTCCCTCTAATCCGTGTCAGACAGTGTTACCAAACATCAGTGTCAGAGGGCCTGGGGGTTCTCCCTCTAATCCGTGTCAGCCAGTGTTACCAAACATCAGTGTCAGAGGGCCTGGGGGTTCTCCCTCTAATCCGTGTCAGACAGTGATACCAAACATCAGTGTCAGAGGGCCTGGGGGTTCTCCCTCTAATCCGTGTCAGACAGTGATACGACCAGCGGTGCCTAGTGTGAGGGACGACCCTGGACAGGGGATGAATAAACAGGCCAAATGTGTGTATCCAAACACAGCTCTCTCTGACTACAGTCAACACTACACTTCAGATCCCCTCAGGGCTGATAGAGGCTCTCCAAGCTCTCTCTGACTACAAGGAAGTCAACACTACACTTCAGATCCCCTCAGGGCTGATAGAGGCTCTCCAAGCTCTCTCTGACTACAAGGAAGTCAACACTACACTTCAGATCCCCTTAGGGCTGATAGAGGCTCTCCAAGCTATCTCTGACTACAAGGAAGTCAACACTACACTTCAGATCCCCTCAGGGCTGATAGAGGCTCTCCAAGCTATCACTGACTACAAGGAAGTCAACACTACACTTCAGATCCCCTCAGGGCTGATAGAGGCTCTCCAAGCTCTCTCTGACTACAAGGAAGTCAACACTACACTTCAGATCCCCTCAGGGCTGATAGAGGCTCTCCAAGCTCTCTCTGACTACAAGGAAGTCAACACTACACTTCAAGTGGCCTACTGGTACTCACCATTAACCTGACAACTCGCACTAAATTATTCCGCTGCTCTGTCGGTCCCCTACATACTTTATTCCATTATTGAAGATGTGTGTTGTGACATTCATGTTTGAGGGGCATTCTACAAAACAAAGTCGTCAACGATTGGATCATCTCAAACCAATTAGAGTATCAAAGCCAATTGCACACTTTCAAACTGCCGCTTTACCCACGTGTGTTTTGTCTCAACCCATCGGTTTCTGGACCAATCAGACGGCCCTGAATGTGTTCCCATTCAGTGAAGGGTCGACGAGGTACTCAGATCCAGACTCATTGTGGAGAAGAAACTAACGTCTGTGGGCGTGGCGTATGGCTGGGGCAAGGAGTCTGGGTAACCAGGGAAACTCACCATATCTGGAGCAAGGAGTCTGGGTAACCAGGCAAACTCACCAAATCTGGAGCTAGGAGTCTGGGTAGCCAGCCAAACTCACCATATCTGGAGCTAGTCATTCAACTGAGACTGCTCTTCTCTGTATCACGGAGGCGCTCCGCACTGCTAAAGCTAACTCTCTCTCCTCTGCTCTCATCCTTCTAGACCTATCGGCTGCCTTCGATACTGTGAACCATCAGATCCTCCTCTCCACCCTCTCCGAGTTGGGCATCTCCGGCGCGGCCCACGCTTGGATTGCGTCCTACCTGACAGGTCGCTCCTACCAGGTGGCGTGGCGAGAATCTGTCTCCTCGCCACGCGCTCTCACCACTGGTGTCCCCCAGGGCTCTGTTCTAGGCCCTCTCCTATTCTCGCTATACACCAAGTCACTTGGCTCTGTCATAACCTCACATGGTCTCTCCTATCATTGCTATGCAGACGACACACAATTAATCTTCTCCTTTCCCCCTTCTGATGACCAGGTGGCGAATCGCATCTCTGCATGTCTGGCAGACATATCAGTGTGGATGACGGATCACCACCTCAAGCTGAACCTCGGCAAGACGGAGCTGCTCTTCCTCCCGGGGAAGGACTGCCCGTTCCATGATCTCGCCATCACGGTTGACAACTCCATTGTGTCCTCCTCCCAGAGCGCTAAGAACCTTGGCGTGATCCTGGACAACACCCTGTCGTTCTCAACCAACATCATGGCGGTGGCCCGTTCCTGTAGGTTCATGCTCTACAACATCCGCAGAGTACGACCCTGCCTCACACAGGAAGCGGCGCAGGTCCTAATCCAGGCACTTGTCATCTCCCGTCTGGATTACTGCAACTCGCTGTTGGCTGGGCTCCCTGCCTGTGCCATTAAACCCCTACAACTCATCCAGAACGCCGCAGCCCGTCTGGTGTTCAACCTTCCCAAGTTCTCTCACGTCACCCCGCTCCTCCGCTCTCTCCACTGGCTTCCAGTTGAAGCTCGCATCCGCTACAAGACCATGGTGCTTGCCTACGGAGCTGTGAGGGGAACGGCACCGCAGTACCTCCAGGCTCTGATCAGGCCCTACACCCAAGCAAGGGCACTGCGTTCATCCACCTCTGGCCTGCTCGCCTCCCTACCACTGAGGAAGTACAGTTCCCGCTCAGCCCAGTCAAAACTGTTCGCTGCTCTGGCCCCCCAATGGTGGAACAAACTCCCTCACGACGCCAGGACAGCGGAGTCAATCACCACCTTCCGGAGACACCTGAAACCCCACCTCGTCAAGGAATACCTAGGATAGGATAAGTAATCCTTCTCACCCCCCTTAATGATTTAGATGCACTATTGTAAAGTGGCTGTTCCACTGGATGTCAGAAGGTGAATTCACCAATTTGTAAGTCGCTCTGGATAAGAGCGTCTGCTAAATGACTTAAATGTAAATGTAAATGTAAGCTAG
>NW_027004712.1:0-4744 GCF_036934945.1 Oncorhynchus masou masou
TTGGAGGATCTGGTGTTGAGGATGAAAGAAGGGTTTTACAATAAGGTCTTACAATAAGTGCCATTAGATCTTTAATGACCACAGAGTCAGGACACCCATTTATCTTCCATCCGACAGACACCACCTTACACAGGGCAATGTCCCCAATCACTGCCCTGGGGCATTGGGATATTTTTTTCAGAGCAGAGGGAGAAGTGCCTCCTACTGGCCCTCCAACACCACTTCCAAAAGCATCTGGTCTCCCATCCAGGGACGACTCTGCTTAGCTTCAGAAGCAAGCCAGCAGTGGGATGCAGGGTGGTATGCTGCTGGTAAAATGGTAAGAAGAGTGTAACCAGCATCACTCTGCTGCTTCCTTCCTCACAAGCTCGCAAGGAGATTAGATCTCAGATTCTCTGTCTTGCAAACACATGTGACATCCCTCTTAAACTATTAACCATCTCCGTCACCAAAAAGCGAGTGTAGCCGATGTGAAATGGCTAGCTAGTTAGCGGTGATGCGCGCTAGTGGCGTTTCAATTGGTGACGTCACTTGCTCTGAGACCTTGAAGTAGTGGTTCCCCTTGCTCTGCAAGGGCCGTGGCTTTTGTGGAGCGATGGGTAACGATGCTTCGAGGGTGAATGTTGACGTGTGCAGAGCGTCCCTGGTTCGCGCCCAGGTCGGGGCGAGGGGACGGACATAAAGTCTACTGTTACACGAGCATGTTTCCAGTTCAGGAGGGAGTTTAAAGAGCACACACAGTACAATGAAGTTTAAACTGTCATTTTTTTTTACAAACACTTACAAATGACAGTCAGAGTCTCTTCAGGAGAGTAGAGATTCTTGTAGCCTTTTACAGCACAGGAGTATCTGCCTGCATCTTCACTGCTGACTGGGTCTAGGATCAGGGAGTTATCTAGAGTCTTTGAGCTGGTGAGATGTTGTCCGTTCTTGTACCAGATGGAGGTGGGTTTGGGGTTCTCAGTCAGAGTACAGGTGGTGCTACAGGTCAGTGTCTTCTGTCCCTCTGCAGCAGGAGTCACCTTCACCTGCAGACCTGAAATTAGGTGTAGATGCATCACTTTGTCAATACTCTGTGCCATTTGACCAAGACTCCATATCTTAAACTGTTTGTTTAATATTACCTGTAGATATGATATTATATATTACCTTTAGATATGATATATTACCTGAACATGATATATTACCTGTAGATAGGATATTATATATTACCTGTAGATATGATATATTACCTGTATTAGTAGTTGTAGTAATATATATTATATATTACCTGTGTTAGTAGTAGAAATTATGTATTACCTGTGTTAGTAGTTATAGTAGTAGATATGAAAAATTACCTGTATTAGTAGTTGTAGTAATAGTAGTAGATATGATATATTACCTGTGTTAGTAGTTGTAGTAGTAGATATTATATATTACCTGTGTTAGTAGTAGAAATTATGTATTACCTGTGTTAATAGTTATAGTAGTATATATGATATATTACCTGTAGATATTATATATTACCTGTGTTAGTAGTTGTAGTAGTAGATATTATATATTACCTGTGTTAGTAGTAGAAATGATGTATTACCTGTGTTAGTAGTTATAGTAGTAGATATGATATATTACCTGTAGATATTATATATTACCTGTGTTAGTAGTTGTAGTAGTAGATATTATATATTACCTGTGTTAGTAGTTGTAGTAGTAGATATTATATATTACCTGTGTTAGTAGTTGTAGTAGTAGATATTATATATTACCTGTGTTAGTATAGTAGTATATATATATTACCTGTGTTAGTAGTTGTAGTAGTAGATATTATATATTACCTGTGTTAGTAGTAGTAGTACCTGTGTAGTAGTTGTAGTAGTAGATATTATATATTACCTGTGTTAGTAGTTGTAGTAGTAGATATTATATATTACCTGTGTTAGTAGTTGTAGTAGTAGATATTATATATTACCTGTGTTAGTAGTTGTAGTAGTAGATATTATATATTACCTGTGTTAGTAGTAGAAATTATATATTACCTGTGTTAGTAGTTATAGTAGTAGATATTATATATTACCTGTGTTAGTAGTTATAGTAGTAGATATTATATATTACCTGTGTTAGTAGTTGTAGTAGTAGATATTATATATTACCTGTGTTAGTAGTAGATATGATATATTACCTGTGTTAGTAGTTGTAGTAGTAGATATTATATATTACCTGTGTTAGTAGTTGTAGTAGTAGATATTATATATTACCTGTGTTAGTAGTAGATATTATATATTACCTGTGTTAGTAGTTATAGTAGTAGATATGATATATTACCTGTGTTAATAGTTATAGTAGTAGATATGATATATTACCTGTGTTAGTAGTTGTAGTAGTAGATATTATATATTACCTGTGTTAGTAGTTGTAGTAGTAGATATTATATATTACCTGTTTAGTAGTTATAGTAGTAGATATTATATATTACCTGTGTTAGTAGTTATAGTAGTAGATATGATATATTACCTGTGTTAATAGTTATAGTAGTAGATATTATATATTACCTGTGTTAGTAGTAGATATTATATATTACCTGTGTTAGTAGTTATAGTAGTAGATATTATATATTACCTGTAGTTATAGTAGTAGATATTATATATTACCTGTGTTAGTAGTTGTAGTAGTAGATATTATATATTACCTGTGTTAGTAGTTGTAGTAGTAGATATGATATATTACCTGTGTTAGTAGTTATAGTAGTAGATATTATATATTACCTGTGTTAGTAGTTGTAGTAGTAGGTATTATATATTACCTGTATTAGTAGTTGTAGTAGTAGATATGATATATTACATGTGTTAGTAGTTATAGTAGTAGATATTATATATTACCTGTGTTAGTAGTTATAGTAGTAGATATTATATATTACCTGTGTTAGTAGTTATAGTAGTAGATATTATATATTACCTGTGATATTATATATTACCTGTGTTAGTAGTTATAGTAGTAGATATTATATATTACCTGTGTTAGTTGGTATAGTAGTAGATATTCTATATTACCTGTGTTAGTAGTAGATATGATATATTAGCTGTGTTAGTATTTATAGTAGTAGATATTATATATTACCTGTGTTAGTAGTTAGTTGTAGTATATATTATATATTACCCAGTAGTTGTAGTAGTAGATATTATATATTACCTGTGTTAGTAGTTGTAGTAGTAGATATTATATATTACCTGTGTTAGTAGTGAAATTATGTATTACCTGTGTTATAGTTATAGTAGTAGATTATAGTAATAGATATTATATATTACCTGTGTTAGTAGTTGTTAGTAGTTATAGTAGTAGATATTATATATTACCTGTGTTAGTAGTTATAGTAGTAGATATGATATATTACCTGTGTAGTTATAGTATTATATATTACCTGTGTTAGTAGTTGTAGTAGTAGATATTATATATTACCTGTGTTAGTAGTTATAGTAGTAGATATTATATATTACCTGTGTTAGTAGTTTGTAGTAGATATATTATAGTAGATATGATATATTACCTGTGTTAGTAGTTGTAATAGTAGTAGATATGATATATTACCTGTATTAGTAGTTGTAGTAGTATATATTATATATTACCTGTGTTAGTAGTTGTAGTAGTAGATATTATATATTACCTGTGTTAGATATTATATATGTACCTGTGTTAGTAGTAGATAGTAGTAGATATTATATATTACCTGTGTTAGTAGTTGTAGTAGTAGATATTATATATTACCTGTGTTAGTAGTTGTAGTAGTAGATATTATATATTACCTGTGTTAGTAGTAGATATTATATATTACCTGTGTTAGTAGTAGATATTATATATTACCTGTGTCAGTAGTTGTAGTAGTAGATATTATATATTACCTGTGTTAGTAGTTGTAGTAGTAGATATTATATATTACCTGTGTTAGTAGTTGTAGTAGTAGATATTATATATTACCTGTGTTAGTAGTTATAGTAGTAGATATTATATATTACCTGTGTTAGTAGTTATAGTAGTAGATATGATATATTACCTGTGTTAGTAGTTGTAGTAGTAGATATGATATATTACCTGTATTAGTAGTTATAGTAGTAGATATTATATATTACCTGTGTTAGTAGTTGTAGTAATAGAAGTAGATATTATATATTACCTGTGTTAGTAGTTGTAGTAGTATATATTATATATTACCTGTGTTAGTAGTTGTAGTAGTAGATATTATATATTACCTGTGTTAGTAGTAGATATTATATATTACCTGTGTTAGTAGTAGTGTTAGTAGTTATAGTAGTAGTGTTAGTAGTTATAGTAGTAGATATGATATATTACCTGTGTTAGTAGTTGTAGTAGTAGATATTATATATTACCTGTGTTAGTAGTTATAGTAGTAGTACCTGTGTTAGTAGTTGTAGTAGTAATAGATAGATTATATATTACCTGTATTAGTAGTTGTAGTAGTAGATATTATATATTACCTGTGTTAGTAGTAGTAGATATTATATATTACCTAGTAGAAGTAGAGTATATATTACCTGTGTTAGTAGTTGTAGTAGTAGACATTATATATTACCTGTAGTAGTTATAGTAGTATATATGATATATATTACCTGTGTTAGTAGTTGTAGTTAGTAGATATTATTATTAGTAGTAGTTATATATATATATATTACCTGTGTTAGTAGTTGTAGTAGTAGATATTATATATTACCTGTGTTAGTAGTAGATATTATATATTACCTGTGTTAGTAGTTAT
>NW_027004715.1:0-4741 GCF_036934945.1 Oncorhynchus masou masou
CTACCACCATGCTATACTATCACCATGCTATACTATCACCATGCTATACTATCGCCATGCTATACTACCATGCCATGCTATACTGTCACCATGCTATACTATCACCATGCTATACTATCACCATGCTATACTATCGCCATGCTATACTACCGCCATGCTATACTGTCACCATGCTATACTACCACCATGCTATACTGTCACCATGCTATACTATCACCATGCTATACTACCACCATGCTATACTGTCACCATGCTATACTACCACCATGCTATACTATCACCATGCTATACTGTCACCATGCTATACTATCACCATGCTATACTACCACCATGCTATACTATCACCATGCTATACTGTCACCATGCTATACTACCACCATGCTATACTATCACCATGCTATACTATCACCATGCTATACTATCACCATGCTATACTACCACCATGCTATACTATCACCATGCTATACTGTCACCATGCTATACTACCACCATGCTATACTATCACCATGCTATACTATCACCATGCTATACTGTCACCATGCTATACTATCACCATTCAATACTATCACTATACTATACTATCACCATACTTAAGAACCTCACCATACTATACTATCACCATTCAATACTTTCACCATTCAATACTGTCACCATTCAATACTATCACTATACTATACTATCACCATACTTAAGGACCTCACCACCATACTATCACCATACCTAGGTGCCGATACGATATGTATTGCAATTCTCACAATTATATATGTATTGCGATTCGATACTGTGATTTTATTGTAATTAGATTTTTCAAAATGAGTTTTTATTAGTCATGGAAATTAAAGTGCTGAAAACAAATTGGCTCTCTATTTAAAAATAGATGGAGAATAAGTTATGAAGGAAAATACTGGCGTTTTGGTGCAGGTACAGCCAACTAGTACAAAAATGATATTGTCAAAACTATCACATTTTTATCAAACATAATATCCCGATATGTATCTATAGTTTTTTCCCCCATCACTATAATAGTGCTGTTAGGACAGTGTACTCACTATATCTGTGTTCTCTTCTAGTTATGGTGTTCTTTTATGGGAGCTGCTGACAGGAGAGGTGCCTTACCGTGGGATTGATGGGCTGGCTGTGGCCTATGGTGTGGCTGTCAACAAGTTAACCCTCCCTATTCCATCCACCTGCCCAGAACCCTTCTCCAAGCTCATGGAAGGTGCAGTCAGACCATCCATCTGCAAGTCAGACCATCCATCTGCTGTTGCCATTCCTCAACCCACTTTTCAAGAACAATTAATGTTGCCTGAAGTAGCTGCATTCATTGGATGATATATTGTTGTTCAAGAATGTGTGTGTGTGTGTGTCAGTGTCACACAACTAGATACTGGTGATAATTTACTTGTCAAAGTTTCAGAACATTGATCTGTCTTGGTTCCACCTTGTTGTGTATCTCAGAGTGCTGGGAGCAGGACCCTCACATCCGGCCGTCGTTTGCCTCCATCCTGGAGCAGCTAACAGCCATAGAGGAAGCAGTGATGGCCACCATGCCCCAGGACTCCTTCCACTCCATGCAGGAGAACTGGAGGGTGGAGATCCAGGAGATGTTTGATGAGCTCAGAACAAAAGAGAAGGTACAGATGTCGGATCTTAATTTGATCACTCGTTTGTTGCTGAGAATTTTCCTACACCGCAGAAAATACAGATGAGTTTCGTGATCTACATAAATTCACTGAAAATCCACACTAACACACAGTTATATTTACAGTATTGCACTTTTCATGTAACCCACTTTTGGCCAGCTAATAGCCCTAACCACCGATCAAACAACATTATGGACTAAACGCTCAAATCTTGTTGTTGCAAATGTCACCTCTCTCCCTGTATGTCTTTGTTCAGTTGATCAGCGTAGGGGGATGTATTCCCAAACACGGCTCTCACCATTCACATGGCATTTTCAGTACTCAGGACACATTGAGAGAAATTGTGCAATGTATTTTTTATTTTGCTCAAGTACATTTGTCCTGTTCATACCTTTAGACTCATCCTTTTGCACTTCATTAAGTAGATACGTTGTATATAGGTAAACCTCCAATATGTGGGAACAAGACCTTTCCACTGTGTAAAGTACAAGGTTAGACACAGGGTAGGCAGCGGTGCACAAACTGTAGTTAAGGGATTGCTTGATTTTAATTGGTTACTGTAGGCGTAGCTAATCGTATCTTTTTTTTAAAACAAGCTATTAGCGTTGATGGTTTTAAGTATTTCCCTTGGTAATGCGATACGCTCCGTGGTCCCTCCTCGTTAAATCAAATGGATTTGTAATTGCTGTATTGAGAATGCCCTTTCCTGCAACTTCAGCTGAATCGTTAAGCATCAAACTTGGCAAATGGTGCAATATACCAAAGCTCTCCCAGGGATTGTCGAGTATGTCAATTCTTCATGTTGTTTCCCCATATGACACTGGTTAATTGAATTACCTCTAAAAGGATAACGATATAACGGAAGCACAGATAGCCACACACTGTTCTTACTGAGTGTGAGTTTCTACATTTCATTGTTAGGGGTTGCATATGATCTGAAACACTTATCCATATATATTTTTGAGGGGCTTTAAGTCTGACCCTAGGCTTGTAGGTAGAGTGAGTTTCAGCTTGCTTCATGTATATTTCTGAGGGACTGAAGTCTAACCCTAGGCTTGTAGGTAGAGTGAGTTTCAGCTTGCTTCATGTATATTTCTGAGGGGCTTTAAGTCTGACCCTAGGCTTGTAGGTAGAGTGAGTTTCAGCTTGCTTCATGTATATTTCTGAGGGGCTGAAGTCTAACCCTAGGCTTGTAGGTAGAGTGAGAGTTTCAGCTTGCTTCATGTATTTTTGAGGGGCTTTAAGTCTGACCCTAGGCTTGTAGGTAGAGTGAGTTTCAGCTTGCTTCATGTATATTTCTGAGGGCTGAAGTCTAACCCTAGGCTTGTAGGTAGAGTGAGTTTCAGCTTGCTTCATGTATATTTCTGAGGGGCTTTAAGTCTGACCTAGGCTTGTAGGTAGAGTGAGTTTCAGCTTGCTTCATGTATATTTCTGAGGGGCTGAAGTCTGACCCTAGGTCTGTAGGTAGAGTGAGTTTCAGCTTGCTTCATGTATATTTCTGAGGGGCTTTAAGTCTGACCCTAGGCTTGTAGGTAGAGTGAGTTTCAGCTTGCTTCATGTATATTTCTGAGGGGCTGAAGTCTAACCCTAGGCTTGTAGGTAGAGTGAGTTTCAGCTTGCTTCATGTATATTTTTGAGGGGCTTTAAGTCTGACCCTAGGCTTGTAGGTAGAGTGAGTTTCAGCTTGCTTCATGTATATTTGGGGGCTGAAGTCTAACCCTAGGCTTGTAGGTAGAGTGAGTTTCAGCTTGCTTCATGTATATTTCTGAGGGGCTTTAAGTCTGACCCTAGGCTTGTAGGTAGAGTGAGTTTCAGCTTGCTTCATGTATATTTCTGAGGGGCTGAAGTCTGACCCTAGGTCTGTAGGTAGAGTGAGTTTCAGCTTGCTTCATGTATATTTCTGAGGGGCTTTAAGTCTGACCCTAGGCTTGTAGGTAGAGTGAGTTTCAGCTTGCTTCATGTATATTTCTGAGGGGCTGAAGTCTAACCCTAGGCTTGTAGGTAGAGTGAGGTTCAGCTTGCTTCATATATATTTCTGAGGGGCTGAAGTCTGACCTAGGTCTGTAGGTAAAGGAGGTTTACAGTTGAGATTTACAGCTGTTGAGTGCTGGCCAGCCTCTCTTAAGGAGCTTTCCTACAGTAAGGGCTACAGTAAGGGCTATGCTTCAGGGCCATGCAGCACTACAATGGGCCCACCTTGCTGTTACTGCAGACAGAGGGCCTGTGACAGTTCTGTGGACTGAGTGGCTAGGGGTCTGAGCCACTCTAGCCTAAAGCTAATGCTTTGTTTTTCCACCACCCAGAGTAAGTTCACTGATTGTGAAGGTTAGAGGGGAAGAGCACTGATCACTGCTGTGTTTGCAGAGAACTTTGTTTCTTATCATTTACAAAGAGTTCAATCTGATAAAATACGTTCACAATGAAGGTATGCAAGTTATTTTTAGTAGAAATAACAGACAGAAGGGCTAAGGAAATAATGCACTGCCTAGAACCTGTGTGTGGATCATTATGGTAGTGTTTCCCCTACTATTGTATGGCAGGGGCGGGCACACCTGTCTGATAGGTAAAATACCTATCCAGGCGTTGTAAGATCTGGCATGCGTCAGCAACGCTCTGGGCAGAGGAATGTGGCCCTTATCATACAGAGTTGTCCATCTATTCGTCTGACCCTCCATGTGTTCCTGTAGGAGCTGCGTTCGCGGGAGGAGGAGCTGACGCATGCGGCGCTGCAGCAGAAGTCCCACGAGGAGCTGCTGAAGAGGAGGAGCAGCAGCTGGCGGAGCGGGAGATCAATGTGCTGGAGAGGGGAACTCAACATCCTCATCTTTCAGCTCAACAAGGACAAGCCCAACGTCAAGAAGAGGAAGGGCAAGTTCAAACGCAGCCGCCTCAAACTCAAGGACGGCAACCGCATCAGCCTGCCCTCAGGTGGGTGCTTCTGTCTGTCTGTTTCTTACTCTCTTTCTGTCTTGTCGGGTTGGTTGATAAACTGTCTTTCTGTTTGTCAAAGTCAGTGTTACCTTCGAGTTGACAAACATTTCAATAGATTTACACCAATCTTTATTTGTTTAGAAAGTCCGTTAGAATCATAGACGTAT
>NW_027004716.1:0-4741 GCF_036934945.1 Oncorhynchus masou masou
TCAAACGCCTCCTGGACAGCCATCTGTACGTTAAGCCGGAAAAATGTGAATTCCATTCATCCGAGTACAATTCCTGGGATTTGTAGTGGAACCGGTGGTCAAATGGACCCCAGGAAGGTAGGGGCGGTAGCGGATTGGCCCACCCCAAATCCTGGGTGGGAAGTTCAGCGTTTCCTGGGCTTCACAAACTTTTACCGCAAGTTCATCAAGAACTTCAGCAGTGGCAGCCCCTCTCTCAGCTTCCCAACCAAGGGTGGCAATGCAAGGTTTTGTGGGGAAGAGGAAGCTGGGAGAGCGGCCTTCAGGACTCAAGCAGCGCGTTCTCTGCTCCCATCCAGTACTACCGACTACGGATGAACCATTTGTGGTGGAGGTAGACGCATCAGAGGTTGGTGTTGAGCTGTCCTGTCTCAGAGGGGTGAAGACAAGAAGCTTCATCCGTGCGCTTTCTTCTCACAAACACCCCGACTGAGAGGAACTTCTGATGTGGGGATGATGGACTCCTAGCGATTAAGATGGCATTGAAGGAATGGAGACACTGGCTCGAGGGGGCTTCTCACCCGTTTCAAGTGTAGCTTACGGACCACAAAAATCTGGAGTATATCCAGCAGGCGAGCGGTTGTGAACTCTAGACAAGCTAGATGGTCTCTTTTTCTTCAATCGATTCAGTTTATCCTCACCTCGGCCCCGGGTCGAAGAATCTCCAAACCGGATGCCCTGTCGAGTCACAGCTCCTGCCATTCGAGATGACACGGACATGCCCTGTCCTTCCTGCTGCTAAGATTGTGGCTCAGTCTCGTGGCAAGTTGGATACGTGAGGCCGTGCTCAAGCTAGCGAACCGGACCCGAAAGGAGGGTCACCCTTGTCGGTTGTTTGTCTCCAAAGGCAGTGAGGACTCAGGTCTTCTGTGGGGCACTCCCTCTCGCCTCACCTGTCATCCGGGCGTGAGTCGCACCTTGGAGTTCATCCAGCGTAAGTTCTGGTGGCCTACCATAAGAGAAGACGTTGCCACTTTCGTCAATGCCTGTCCCGTGTGCTGCCAGGGCAAATCTTCTCACCTCCGCCCTCAAGGACTCCTTCACCCTTTACCTGTTCCCCACAGACCCTGGTCCCATATCTCATTGGACTTTATTACTGGACTTCCTCCATCCCATGGCAATACTACTATCCTAGTCATAATCGACAGGTTTTCAAAGGCGGCCAGGTTCGTCCCTCTGACTAAGTTACCTTCTGCCAAGGAAACGGCTGAGTTGGTAATTAATCATGTGTTCCGAGTCTTCGGCATTCCTCAAGATATGGTTTCTGACAGAGGTCCCCAGTTCGCCTCAAGGTTTTGGAAGGCCTTCTGCCAACTCATGGGGGCTTCTGCCAGTCTATCTTCAGGGTACCATCCGGAGTCCAACGGCCAAACAGAGAGGATGAATCAAGAGCTGGAAACCACCCTCCGATGTATGACTCGTGACAACCCGTCCACATGGTCATCCTTTATTGTTTGGGCCGAATACGCGCACAACACCTTGCGTTCCTCCTCCACTGGTATGTCCCCGCACGAGTGTCAGTTTGGCTATGCTCCTCCATTGTTCCCGGACCAGGAGGCAGAAGTCAGAGTGCCTTCAGCCTTGAAGTTCGTCAGACGCTGTCGGCTTATGTGGAGGAAGACCCGTCTTAATCTTATGCGTTCCTCACAGAGGTACCAACAGCAAGCCAACAGACGTCGCCGTCCCGGGCCTACCCTGCGCCCCGGCCAGAGAGTCTGGCTCTCCACAAGAGACTTACCTCTACGGGTGGAGTCTCGCAAGCTGTCCCAAAAATACATCGGTCCCTTCAAGGTTGCCAGGAGAGTTAACCCAGTTTCTTATCGCCTACACTTACCCAGATCCCTTAAGATTAATCCCACATTTCACATTTCATTGTTAAAACCTGTTGTTTTTTCTCCCCTTGTCCCGGCAGACAGACCTCCCCCTCCGCCTCGTGTCATTGGAGGCCAGCCGGCTTATACCGTCCATGGATGGATTCCCGCCGGGTGCAACGGTCCCTAACGGTATCTGGTGGACTGGAAGGCTACGGTCCCAGGAGCGCTCCTGAGTTCCTGCCAAAGACATCCTGGACCCTGACCTCATTCGTCAAGTTCAGGGCCCTCCACCCTGAGAGCTGGTAGGAACGTCAGGGCCGTTCCTAGGGATTCTGTCAGAGTTGGCCAGAGGTTGTTCAGGTTTTGGTCACTAGATGCCCCCATTGTGCTTTGACCTTATGTTTTCCCTTGTTCCCCATTATTATTTGCACCTGTGCTCGTTTCCCTGATTGTATTTAAACCCTTAGTTTCCCTCAGTTCTGTGCTCTGTGTTTTGTATGTTAGCACCCAGCCCTAGTGTTCTGTGTATTCTTGTCGATTCCGGTGGGATATCTTGTGGAATTCTGTTTTGTTTTTGAGTGTCTCTTGAGGCTTTTGTGCTATTCCTACCACCTTTTGGATTTGCCATTTTTGTATTTAAGGACTTCTCCTTTTTACTTTATTAAATACACCGTCTTAAGTACTGCTGTGTCTGCCTCATCTTCTGGGTTCTGCTGACTATTCGTGGCTCAGTTGGTTAAGTGACTGTTTCTCCTCCGGAGGCCCAGGTTCGTAACCGGGTCCTGACAGAAACACAGAGCCAAAAAATGAACCCAGAGGCAGCCAGTTCCCAGGACCTTTTTGCCATGCTGTCCCACCACCAGGAGACTGTCCAACGCCACGAAGCCGCCCTGGTTCAGCAAGAGTGGGGCCTTAATGGCTAGACATTGTCATCTTCTGTCGGAGATGCTGACTTCCATTAAGCAAATATCTGATCGTCTTACCCCGGCAACAGTTCCCGTCCCAGTACCTCAGATTCACGTACCCATGGCAGTTAACCCCCTGGCTGAACCTCGTCTTCCACCTCCCCAACGGTTCTCAGTGATCCAAGTGCTTGTAAAGGGTTTCTCACCCAATGTTCTCTCTCTCCTTTGAGCTACAACCCTCGTCGTTTCCCACCGACCGGTCTAAGATCCGCTTATATCATCACCCTGCTGGAAAAAGCCCTGGCCTGGGCTACTGCTGTGTGGGATGCCCATAGTTCCTGCTGTGCCCTACTCTGCCTTTACTGAGGAATTCAAACGAGTGTTTCAAGGCCCAAGCAGTGGTTCTGAACTCAGCCAAACAACTCCTGACTCTCCACCAAGGTTGGCACAGCGTGACGGACTATGCCATCCAGTTCCGCACGGTGGCAGCAGCAAGTGGCTGGAACAACGGCGCTCACGGTGTGCTTTCTGAAAGGCCTTTCCGACACTATCCAAGATGAACTGGCCACTCGGGAACCACCGGACAATCTCGAGTCCCTGATCAAGTTGGCCTCACGCATTGACCAGCGTCTGAGAGAGAGAACTCAACCGTAGACCTCTAGCCCCTATCAGTCCCAGCTCCGGGTCCCCACCTTTATCCTCGCTTTGGCTCCATCGGAACCCATGCAGGTGGACGCATCACCCAGGCTGAGAGAGACCGCCGGATGAGGAGCGACGCTGTCTATATTGCGGCAAACCGGGCCATTTCCGTTCCACGTGTCCCGGGCTCCAGGGAAACGCTCTGTCCCGTACAGACCGGGGGGAACTGTAACAGGGAAACACATAACCCCTCCTCCCATCCGTCCAACTCCCGTCTGCTCATTCCAGTCCCCTCTCCTGGGACAACCACAAGCTTCACCTTCAAGCCTTGGTAGACTCTGGAGCCGCAGGTAACTTCATGGATGGTGTCTGGGCGAAGGAGAATGGCGTTCCCCTCTGAACCTCTAAGTGAACCCATGAGGGTCACTACATTGGATGGAAGCCCTTTGGGATCTGGACTTGTCACTCATGTCACTACCTCCTTGCGACTTTCAGTTTCACAACACCAGGAATTGATGAACTTTCATTTGATCTCCTGTTCCGAGTTCCCTCTCGTCCTTGGATACCCCTGGCTTCACAGCCATAACCCTCACATCGACTGGTCTGTGGGCACTATCAAGCAGTGGGGTCCTACGTGCCAAGCTACTTGTATTTTCCAGAATTCCCCGAGTTCTACTCCCGAGTCTTTAGAATCCATCGACCTGACCCGAGTTCCCGAGTGTTACCATGACCTCAAACTGGTGTTTAGCAAACAGAGGGCCACCATGCTACCACCCCATAGACCTTACGATTGCCCCATCGACCTGTTTCCGGGCACTTGCCCCCAGGGGTCGGATCTTTTCCCTATCTCCACCCGAACGAGCTGCTATGGATACCTACATCAAGGACGCTCTGGAAGCAGGCCTCATGCGTCCATCCACACTCCCCGGCGGGAGCAGGGTTTTTCTTTGTGGCCAAGAAAGACGGTGGATTACGTCCTTGCATCGACTACCGGGGACTCAATGCCATAACCGTCCGTAACCGTTACCCGCTACCCCTTATGGCCACAGCCTTCGGGAGCTGCTCCAGGAAGCAGTTGTTTTCACTAAGCTTGACCTGCGGAACGCATACCATCTTGTGCGGATCAGACCTGGTGACGAGTGGAAGACCGCTTTCAACACGCCTACTGGTCACTATGAATACTTGGTGATGCCCTTCGGCCTGACCAACGCCCCAGCGGTGTTCCAAGCGCTCATAAACGATGTGCTTAGGGATATGCTTAACATATTTGTGTTCGTTTACTTGGATGACATCCTCATCTTTTCGAGCTCCCTTCAAGAACACACTAAGCATGTCAGACAAGTA
>NW_027004717.1:0-4740 GCF_036934945.1 Oncorhynchus masou masou
CATTTAAACTCTGTTAAGAATTCTTGACATTTAATCTCAGTAAAAAGTCCCTGTTTTAGGTCAGTTAATATCACCACTTTATTTTAAGATTGTGAAATGTCAGAATAATAGTAGAGAGAATTATTTATTTCAGCTTTTAGTTCTTTCATCACATTCTCAGTGGGTCAGAAGTTTACATACACAATTATTATTTGCTAGCATTGCCTTTAAAATTATTAACTTGGGTCAAACGTTTTGGGTAGTCTTCCACAATTTCCCACAATAAGTCGGGTGAATTTTGGCCCATTCCTCCTGACAGAGCTGGTGTAACTGAGTCAGGTTTGTAGGCCTCCTTGCTCGCACACGCTTTTTCAGTTCTACCCACAAATTTTCTATGGGATTGAGGTCAGGGCTTTGTGATGACCACTCCAAAAACTTGACTTTATTGTCCTTAAGCCATTTTGCCACAACTTTGGAAGTATGCTTGGGGTCATAGTCCATTTGGAAGACCCATTTGCGACCAAGCTTCAACTTCCTGACTGATGTCTTGAGATATTGCTTCAATATAGCCATATAACTTTCTTGCCTCATGAGGCCATCTATTTTGTGAAGTGCACCAGTCCCTCCTGCAGACCCCCCCCCCACACACACACACACAGCATGATGCCTCGTGGGGATGGTGTTCGGCTTGCAAACCTCCCCCTTTTTCCTCCTAACATAACGATGGTCATTATGGCCAAACAGTTCTATTTTTGTTTCATCAGACCAGAGGACATTTCTCCAAAAAGTACAATCTTTGTCTCCATGTGCAGTTGCAAACCGTGTCTGGCTTATTTTATGGCGGTTTGGAGCAGTGGCTTCTTCCTTGCTGAGCGGCCTGTCAGGTTATGTCGAAATAGGACTTGTTTAAATGTGTATATAGATAATTTTGTACCTGTTGTTTCCTCCAGCATCTTCACAAGGTCCTTTGCTGTTGTTCTGGGATTGATTTGCACTTTTCGCACCAAAGTACATTCAGAACGCGTCTCCTTCCTTAGTGGTATGACGGCTGCGTGGTCTCATGGTGTTTATACTTGCGTACAATTGTTTGTTCAGATGAACGTGGTACCTTCAACCATTTGGAAATTGCTCCCAAGGATGAACCAGAATAGTGGAGATCTACAACAACAAAAAATTCTGAGGTCTTGGCTGATTTATTCTGATTTTCCCATGATGTCAAGCAAAGAGGCACTGAGTTTGAAGACAGGCCTTGAAATATATCCTCAGGTACACCTCCAATTGACACAAATTATGTCAATTAGCCTATTAGAAGTTTCTAAAGCCGTGACATAATTTTCTGTAATTTTCCAAGCTGTTTAAAGGCACAGTTAACTTATTGTATGTACATTTCTGACCCACTGGAATTGTGATACAGTGAATAATAAGTGAAATAATCTGTCCAATTGTTGGCTTGTTTAAAGATGCAACAAAGTTATTAAACAATTGAAAAACTATGTACTTGTCTCATGAAAAACCCACTTGACAACTATAGTTTGTGTAACAAGAAATAATAAGTGAAATACTATCTGTATCTTAAACATGCTGCTTGTTGGAATAAAGTGAATTGCTTATCCATGTGTACATATTCTTAACCAACTTTCCTTTACTATACATTTGTTAAAAAGTATATGTTATCCAATTGCCAATCTATAGTTTTAATGACTTAAGTGGCTGTAAACTATTTTAATGACTACATACTTCTTCAACTGTGTCTTGCATTACCCATCTTATATGTATATGCTATATTCTATACTATCCAACTGTATCTTAGTCTATGCTGCTCTGACATTGCTTGTCCATATATGTACATATTCTTAATTATATTCCTTTACTTACATTTGTGTGTATTGGGTATATGTTGTGAAATTGTTAGATATTGCCGCACTGCATACTTCTGGCTCTTCTTTGGACACTGTGTTCACAAACCTCCAGATGAGCTTCAATGCCATACAACACTACTTCCGTGGCCTCCAAATGCTAGTAAAACTAAATGCATGCTCTTCAACTGATTTTTACCCGCCCGACTAGCATCACTACTCTGGACGGTTCTGACTTAGAATATGTGGACCACTACAAATACCTAGGTGTCTGGTTAGACTGTAAACTCTCCTTCCATGCTCACATTAAGCATCTCCAATCCAAAATTAAATCTAGAATCAGCTTCCTATTCTGCAACAAAGCACCCTTCACTCATGCTGCCAAACATACCCTCGTAAAACTGACTATGCTACCGATCCTTGACTTCAGCGACGTAATTCACAAAATAGCTTACTGATTATTGCACCTGTACCAGCCCATCTGTAAATAGCCCACCCAATTTACCTACCTCATCCCCATACTGTTTATATTTATTTACTTTTATGCTCTTTTGCACACCAGTATCTCTACCTGTACATGACCATCTGATCATTTATCACTCCAGTGTTAATCTGCAAAATTGTAATTATTTGCCTACCTCCTCATGCCTTTTGCACACAATGTATATAGACTCTTTTTTTTCTACTGTGTTATTGACTTGTTAATTGTTTACTCCATGTGTAACTGTGTTGTTGTCTGTTCACACTGCTATGCGTTATCTGGCCAGGTCGCAGTTGTAAGTGAGAACTTGTTCTCAACTAGCCTACATGGTTAAATAAAGGTGAAATAAAAAAAATATTTAAAAAAAAACAAGGCAAGACCCAGATGCAGACACAGGAGGCAGATGGTTGGAGTCTTACAATGTTTAATAATCAAAAGGGGGTAGGTAAGAGAATGGCCGTGGACAGGCAAAAAGGTCAAAACCAGATCAGATCCAGCTACAATAGTCATTTCAACATTAACAATGTCTATATTGTATTTCTGATCAATTTTATGTTATTTTATTGTACAAAAAAAGATGCTTTTCTTTCAAAAACAAGGACATTTCTAAGTGACCCCAAACCTTTGAACGTTAGTGCACATGCATTAACACTTTCAGATAGGGTGGAAATATCCCGTGGTCCGTGTGTGAACAATCTACCTATATTTATTAGGATTTAAGTGCCTGAGCTTGACCAATATGTTTTTCTGATACAAAACAAATGAGAATTTTTTTTTTCTCAAAACTTGTGGTCCAAAAGGAACCACATTGTAGGAATGTCCCAGTTAGCTTCCTAGCAAGATAACTTTCATTGAGCTTGCCTCATCAATTGCCTGTTTTGATAACAGAAAACCACATAACTGTCTACTTCAATTTCAACATTTTAAAATCATAGTTGGTTAGCTGTTTTTTCCACTGAAAAACTATTGAACTTACTTCTTAATTTTTGTCAGCCATGTCAGCTTTCACCGTCCCCTTTCATTTCCATGGTAAAATAAATCTGGTTAGAGAACAGTCAAGTCGTGATTGGTCCAAAAACCTGACCAATTGCGTTTCAGTAGACTTCAGTAGACCGCTACAGGCTATGTTCCTTGGCTCGAATGTCCCCCTGTTATAAAATTATAGTAAGCATTTGTGAGAGCTAAAGGGATTTTGGAGAGCAAAGTGGAAAATTGATGTGGGCTGGAGAAAAGACACCAGTGTGGGGAATATATTTGTGAGAGTGCAGTAATTTCTGAGTTCTGAGTCTAGTAAGTATTTTTTCAGGCGAACAAAAATCTCTGCTCTCAAATTAATTTACTGTGCGAGGAAATGTAGTTCAAAGTCACACTCATAAACTCTAAAGTTTAATTTCTGCACACCACGCTGGCCTTTCATCTTGCATGCACGTGCCATTTTGTGCTTGTTAGACTTTGGGATTTTACACCATAAGGTTCACAGATCATGGGGTCATACAGGAGGCATTTATAGGCATGTATCCATGCCCTGCATGTCCAGGTTAGGGGAGCCTTCAGGGGCTAGTCTGGTGGAAAACGGCTTGCCCCAGGCCCAATTTGCCTCCCTGAGGCAGGCTTGGACCACCGGAACGAGCTGTTTGGTGGGCACCATCTGTGAAGAGAATCTCCTTCCATCATAGGCTACCCTATTGTTAGCCTGGCTAGGCGGATCATTTGACCACTCAATGTTGAGCTTGGCAGCGGCCCGCCTACAGATGTGCAGAAGCAGAATTCCCTAAAGGGAGAAAGATACTCCTCACACAGGTCCGCTGTGAATGCCTGAGAGGATCCCACCACTCGCTCCATTCCTGTGTTCGCAAATGCAAGTGAGACTGCTATTGTACTCAGCCTCATAATCCCCTGCCTCCCGCTCCCCTGAGACTATGTCATCAGAAAGAGAGTCGAGGTTGTCCATGATCTCGCCCCAGATGGGTTGGGTCAAACGCTGATGCTTTTCCTCAGTGGGTGGCTCGGAAGCCGGAGCAGGAGCTGTCTTTTTAAGCCTCCTTCTCCAGCTAGACTACATACAGGACTCTAGTAAGTTGAGAGCCACCTGAGCATGTTCATGCCCCAAGCAGGCAAAACAGACAGGATGCAGGTCTTTCTCCGAGATGCGAGAGCCACAAGGGCAGATGGCTCGAGTGCCTGGCCCCCAGATCAGGGAAGGAAGTAGACATAACTCTGGTGGTTTTTGTGAGCCAGGTTATGCGAGTGCTTCTGGAAGCTTGAAAGTACAGCGTGTCTAGCTAGTAGCAGCCGAGTGTGCTAACCCTTGGCTGTAGTAGCTAAGAATGCTACCAAAAGCTGGTAGAAAGAGCTAGAGGAAGAGCTCTAAGCATGTACTGGCCGATGTTAGCTGATTAGGTAGTCCTGGCATTTGCTAACTAT
>NW_027004718.1:0-4740 GCF_036934945.1 Oncorhynchus masou masou
CCCCAACAGGACTGTTTAATGCATTATAATGCATTCATAATGACTGGTTATAATGCATTCATTCCTCCCACCCCACTCCTTCATAATTCTCTCCTAAGCCCAACCAGACTACCAGGGAGTGACATTTCCCAACAAACAGCTCCACAAATAGCTATGAATAATTGAATTGATAATCAAATGTTCAGGGCCTGATAATGCGGTCTGTGTTATGGGAATGAGAGGCTCAATGTCGACAGATGATACTTGGCTGAGCAATATGAAAAAGAAATCAAGTAGTGTATCAAGGTGTCTTTTGCTTTTGAAAGGGCTTCTCAAAGGGATTGGGAGAGAGAAGGTTAGTGAGTGGTTGTTGTTCGACTATAGATGTTGTAGACACACATCCGGGCACACACGACTCCCCTCAATGGAGGGACTAATCATATCAGACAAACTATATAGTAGTGAATATGAATTGAAAATTCATTGTTTGTGTTCAGGACCATGAGATCTGTTTTTCATCCATTTCCTGGAACCTTCTAAATCAACTAAATCTACAGCCCACATTATGGACAGTTTCAAATGATTTGTTTGAAGTCAGTGCTATGTGTTGTTCATTAGAGTGTTTCTTACTGGACAAGTTCAGATACCTCCTCATTTCACTCCATTTCAGACTGTTTTCTTCGGTTTCGCACCTATTGAACACTACCCTGGTCTGTGTGGAGGGTTAGTGGTGCTTATTCTGACTATGAAAACCTGTTCCACTTACTGGATCTCCCAGGGGGTGGTTAACATTTGGGTGTTGGGTTAATCAGAGAGCAGTGGAAAGAGACGCTGGCTTCACTGTTTCCACTCAGGTCCTCCTTAGTTCGGTGCACAGTGAGCTCCCACTGTGCTCTATCCATTCACCTGTTCCTGTTACAGTACTCTCGCATGTATCACCCTCTCACTGCACGCACTGAGGTTCCCACTTTCCTTAGCCACAGCCAGAGCCTCTCTCAGCCTCACCAAACCCACTATATTCTGCATCTGTGCAGGAAAACTCTCTCAGGGCCGTGTTTCCCAATCTCGGTCCTGGGGCCTCCCCATGGTGCACGTTTTTGTTTTTTTGCCCTAGCACTACACAGCTGATTCAAATAACCAACTTATGATCAACTTTCATTATTTCAATCAGCTGTGTTGTGCTAGAGTAAACACCAAAATGTGCACCCAAGGAGGGCCCCAAGACTGAGTTTGGGTAACCCTGTTTTAGGGGCCTTGAATGGCTTCTCCTCTCCATTTTGCATTTGGTTTGGTCCATGTCCTCCTGACCAATAGTCAAACCCTGTATGTGTTTGTTCTCTTAGTCCTGTCTAAACACTCACAGGGTCATGATCGTACTGTTGTCAATGACCCCTCCTTCACCTGCTCTCAAATGGAGTTCCTCACCAATACTGTCTGTAGACTTTGAACTGCATCACATTGACTTAGGCTTAATTTTCACCATCATGCCTGACCTCTGTTTGTGAATTTGAGGGAAATTATACCATCTGCCTGCTTGCTTCAGACTACATTTCATTAGGGAATAAAGGTGTACTTTAAGTGTGTTATTTACACAGTGTGCTAGAGTCTCTCCCCTCAACCTTTCTACATCCATTATCTAACTGAGAGTTTGTTCCCTCGGTATCTCAGACCCAGAAAGGTCACTATTAGGTAATGGAGAGGATATTGTTAATGGGTACCTCCAGGTCAGTGTGCTGTAGTTTGACTAACTGAAGTTACTGTAGTCAACACGAGCCACTGTATGTCATTACATAGGTCTGTTACACTGTACTAATATGGACACAACCGTTCTGTTTTCTCAGTGTCACTTTATATTGGTGTGGGCTGTGTGTGTGCTTTCCTTTGCTTTAGTTTGACTAACGCGGAAGTGTATAGCAGTCACTGTACTGTGTGGGTCACTTTACTGTAGGCTACTGTATGGACACAACAGTTGATGATGTCTTGCCTGTTTCCCAGGTCTTACATGAAACATTCCCTCAACATACATTCCTGATGAATGGGCTTATTCACGGTGTCAAGGTAAGATGACAACAGTTAACAGCAGCCTAGCCTGTTTCTCTCTAGTCTGGAGCCAGGACACTTTAGGTAGGATAACAACAGTTAACAGCAGCCTAGCCTGTTGCTCTCTAGTCTGGCGCCAGGACACTTTAGGTAGGATAACAACAGTTGACAGCAGCCTAGCCTGTTTCTCTCGAGCCTGGAGCCAGGACACTTTAGGTAGGATAACAACAGTTAACAGCAGCCTAGCCTGTTTCTCTCGAGTCTGGACACTTTAGGTAGGATAACAACAGTTTTTTACATTTATTTGTTATATATATACTGTGTGTGCAAATGTAGTAAGATTAGGGAGGTAAGGCAATAAATAGGCCATAGTGGCGAAATAATTACAATTTAGCATTAACACTGGAGTGATATATACAGTGCCTTGCCAAAGTATTCGGCCCCCTTGAACTTTGCGACCTTTTGCCACATTTCAGGCTTCAAACATAAAGATATAAAACTGTATTTTTTTGTGAAGAATCAACAACAAGTGGGACACAATCATGAAGTGTGTTCCTTGTTCTTCATGATGCTCTCTGCGCTTTTAACGGACCTCTGAGACTATCACAGTGCAGGTGCATTTATACGGAGACTTGATTACACACAGGTGGATTGTATTTATCATTAGTCATTTAGGTCAACATTGGATCATTCAGAGATCCTCACTGAACTTCTGGAGAGAGTTTGCTGCACTGAAAGTAAAGGGGCTGAATAATTTTGCACGCCCAATTTTTCAGTTTTGATTTGTTAAAAAAGTTTGAAATATCCAATAAATGTCGTTCCACTTCATGATTGTGTCCCACTTGTTGTTGATTCTTCACAAAAAAATACAGTTTTATATCTTTATGTTTGAAGCCTGAAATGTGGCAAAAGGTCGCAAAGTTCAAGGGGGCCGAATACTTTCGCAAGGCACTGTATGTGCAGATGATGATGTGCAAGTGGAGCATGGACTACTACAGTAACTTTGGTTAGTTACTCAGTATCTCAGTGCACAGCTCAATGAGGTCTCATTTCTTTCACCCCTTTGTCTCTCCCCTCTCCCTCTCTCCTCTTTTTCTCTCCTCTCCTTTTTTCTCTCCTCTCTTTCTTCCTCTCCATCTCTTTCTGTCTTCCTATCTCTCGCTCCATCTCCCTCTTTCTCTCCCCCTCCTCCTCTCTCTCTCTACTTTTTCCTCTCTCTTTCTCACTCCATCTCTCCTTCCCTCTCCCTCTTTAAATCAAATCAAATCAAATTTTATTTGTCACATACACATGGTTAGCAGATGTTAATGCGAGTGTAGCGAAATGCTTGTGCTTCTAGTTCCGACAATGCAGTAATAACCAACTAACCAAGTAATCTAACTAACAATTCCAAAACTACTGTCTTATACACACAAGTGTAAGGGGATAAAGAATATGTACATAAAGATATATGAATGAGTGATGGTACAGAGCAGCATAGGCAAGATACAGTAGATGGTATCGAGTACAGTATATGCATATAAGATGAGTATGTAAACAGTGGCATAGTTAAAGTGGCTAGTGATACATGTATTACATAAAGATGCAGTAGATGATATAGAGTACAGTATATACATATACATATGAGATGAATAATGTAGGGTATGTAAACATTATATTAGGTAGCATTGTTTAACCTGTTGATGCTCTGGGGGCACTATTTCATTTTTGGATGAAAAACGTTCCCGTTTTAAACAAGATATTTTGTCACAAAAAGATGCTCGACTATGCATATAATTGATAGCTTTTGAAAGCACTCACAACGTGTCCAGAACTACCAAAGATAATTTCTGTGCGTGCCCTAGAACCGTGAGCTTCAGGCAAAACCAAGATGAGACGGCATCCAGGAAATGAGCAGGATTTTTGAGGCTCTGTTTTCCATTGTCTCCTTATATGGCTGTGAATGCGAGAGGAATGAGCCTGCCCTTTCTGTCGTTTCCCCAAGGTGTCTGCAGCATTGTGACGTATTTGTAGGCAGATCATTGGAAGATTGACCATAAGAGACCACATTTACCAGGTGTCCGCCAGGTGTCCTGCGCCGAAATTGGTGCGCAAAAGAAAGCTGCCAGTATTTTTCCATGGGATACAGAGAGGAAAGCAAGCTTCCACGAACTGCATATCAATGAAGAGATATGTGAAAAAACACCTTGAGGATTGGTTCCAAACAACGTTTGCCATGTTTCGGTCGATATTATGTAGTTAATCCGGAAAAAGTTTTACGTTGTAGGTGACTGAATTTTCGGTTCGTTTCGGTAGCCAGACGCAATGTAGAAAACGGAACGATTTCTCCTACACACAGACGCTTTCAGGAAAAACTGCGCATTTGGTATGTAACTGAGAGTCTCCTCATTGAAAACATCAGAAGCTCTTCAAAGGTAAATGATTTTATTTATTTGGTTATCTGGTTTTTGTGAAAATGTTGCGTGCTAAATGCTACTCAAAATGCTATGCTAGCTTTGCATACTCTTACACAAATTAGTCAATTTCTATGGTTCAAAAGCATATTTTGAAAATCTGAGATGACAGTGTTGTTAAGAAAAGGCTAAGCTTGAGAGCAGACGCATTATTTTCATTTTATTTGCGATTTTCAGAAATCGTTAACGTTGCGTTATGCTAATGAGCCTGAGGCTTTAGTCACGATCCCGGATCCGGGATGGGGAGTTCCAAGAGGTTAAAGTGGCT
>NW_027004719.1:0-4738 GCF_036934945.1 Oncorhynchus masou masou
ATACAGTTAACCACTGTCTCCTAATCTCCAAACTGGAGGCACTGGGGTTAAGCTACAGAAGGCCTTTGATACAGTTAACCACTGTCTCCTAATCTCCAAACTGGAGGCACTGGGGTTAAGCTACAGAGAGCCTTTGATACAGTTCACCACTGTCTCCTAATCTCCAAACTGGAGGCACTGGGGTTAAGCTACAGAAGGCCTTTGATACAGTTCACCACTGTCTCCTAATCTCCAAACTGGAGGCACTGGGGTTAAGCTACAGAAGGCCTTTGATACAGTTCACCACTGTCTCCTAATCTCCAAACTGGAGGCACTGGGGTTAAGCTACAGAAGGCCTTTGATACAGTTAACCACTGTCTCCTAATCTCCAAACTGGAGGCACTGGGGTTAAGCTACAGAAGGCCTTTGATACAGTTCACCACTGTCTCCTAATCTCCAAACTGGAGGCACTGGGGTTAAGCTACAGAAGGCCTTTGATACAGTTAACCACTGTCTCCTAATCTCCAAACTGGAGGCACTGGGGTTAAGCTACAGAAGGCCTTTGATACAGTTAACCACTGTCTCCTAATCTCCAAACTGGAGGCACTGGGGTTAAGCTACAGAAGGCCTTTGATACAGTTAACCACTGTCTCCTAATCTCCAAACTGGAGGCACTGGGGTTAAGCTACAGAAGGCCTTTGATACAGTTAACCACTGTCTCCTAATCTCCAAACTGGAGGCACTGGGGTTAAGCTACAGAAGGCCTTTGATACAGTTAACCACTGTCTCCTAATCTCCAAACTGGAGGCACTGGGGTTAAGCTACAGAAGGCCTTTGATACAGTTAACCACTGTCTCCTAATCTCCAAACTGGAGGCACTGGGGTTAAACTACAGAAGGCCTTTGATACAGTTAACCACTGTCTCCTAATCTCCAAACTGGAGGCACTGGGGTTAAGCTACAGAAGGCCTTTGATACAGTTAACCACTGTCTCCTAATCTCCAAACTGGAGGCACTGGGGTTAAGATACAGAAAGCCTTTGATACAGTTCACCACTGTCTCCTAATCTCCAAACTGGAGGCACTGGGGTTAAAACTACAGAAGGCCTTTGATACAGTTAACCACTGTCTCTTAATCTCCAAACTGGAGGCACTGGGGTTAAGCTACAGAAGGCCTTGGATACAGTTCACCACTGTCTCCTAATCTCCAAACTGGAGGCACTGGGGTTAAGCTACAGAAGGCCTTTGATACAGTTAACCACTGTCTCCTAATCTCCAAACTGGAGGCACTGGGTTAAGCTACAGAAGGCCTTTGATACAGTTAACCACTGTCTCCTAATCTCCAAACTGGAGGCACTGGGGTTAGCTACAGAAGGCCTTTGATACAGTAAACCACTGTCTCCTAATCTCCAAACTGAGGCACTGGGGTTGTTCACAGAAGGCCTTTGATACAGTTAACCACTGTCTCCTAATCTCCAAACTGGAGGCACTGGGGTTAAACTACAGAAGGCCTTTGATACAGTTAACCACTGTCTCCTAATCTCCAAACTGGAGGCACTGGGGTTAAGCTACAGAAGGCCTTTGATACAGTTAACCACTGTCTCCTAATCTCCAAACTGGAGGCACTGGGGTTAAGCTACAGAAGGCCTTTGATACAGTTAACCACTGTCTCCTAATCTCCAAACTGGAGGCACTGGGGTTAAGCTACAGAAGGCCTTTGATACAGTTAACCACTGTCTCCTAATCTCCAAACTGGAGGCACTGGGGTTAAGCTACAGAAGGCCTTTGATACAGTTAACCACTGTCTCCTAATCTCCAAACTGGAGGCACTGGGGTTAAACTACAGAAGGCCTTTGATACAGTTAACCACTGTCTCCTAATCTCCAAACTGGAGGCACTGGGGTTAAGCTACAGAAGGCCTTTGATACAGTTAACCACTGTCTCCTAATCTCCAAACTGGAGGCACTGGGGTTAAGCTACAGAAGGCCTTTGATACAGTTAACCACTGTCTCCTAATCTCCAAACTGGAGGCACTGGGGTTAAGCTACAGAAGGCCTTTGATACAGTTAACCACTGTCTCCTAATCTCCAAACTGGAGGCACTGGGGTTAAGCTACAGAAGGCCTTTGATACAGTTAACCACTGTCTCCTAATCTCCAAACTGGAGGCACTGGGGTTAAGCTACAGAAGGCCTTTGATACAGTTAACCACTGTCTCCTAATCTCCAAACTGGAGGCACTGGGGTTAAGCTACAGAAGGCCTTTGATACAGTTAACCACTGTCTCCTAATCTCCAAACTGGAGGCACTGGGGTTAAGCTACAGAAGGCCTTTGATACAGTTAACCACTGTCTCCTAATCTCCAAACTGGAGGCACTGGGGTTAAGCTACAGAAGGCCTTTGATACAGTTAACCACTGTCTCCTAATCTCCAAACTGGAGGCACTGGGGTTAAGCTACAGAAGGCCTTTGATACAGTTAACCACTGTCTCCTAATCTCCAAACTGGAGGCACTGGGGTTAAACTACAGAAGGCCTTTGATACAGTTAACCACTGTCTCCTAATCTCCAAACTGGAGGCACTGGGGTTAAGCTACAGAAGGCCTTTGATACAGTTAACCACTGTCTCCTAATCTCCAAACTGGAGGCACTGGGGTTAAGCTACAGAAGGCCTTTGATACAGTTAACCACTGTCTCCTAATCTCCAAACTGGAGGCACTGGGGTTAAGCTACAGAAGGCCTTTGATACAGTTAACCACTGTCTCCTAATCTCCAAACTGGAGGCACTGGGGTTAAGCTACAGAAGGCCTTTGATACAGTTAACCACTGTCTCCTAATCTCCAAACTGGAGGCACTGGGGTTAAGCTACAGAAGGCCTTTGATACAGTTAACCACTGTCTCCTAATCTCCAAACTGGAGGCACTGGGGTTAAGCTACAGAAGGCCTTTGATACAGTTAACCACTGTCTCCTAATCTCCAAACTGGAGGCACTGGGGTTAAGCTACAGAAGGCCTTTGATACAGTTAACCACTGTCTCCTAATCTCTCCAAACTGGAGGCGCTGAGGTTAAACTACAGAATGCCTTTGATACAGTTAACCACTGTCTCCTAATCTCCAAACTGGAGGCACTGGGTCCAAACTACAGAAGGCCTTTGATACAGTTAACCACTGTCTCCCTAATCTCCAAACTGGAGGCACTGAGACCCAAACTACAGAAGGCCTTTGATACAGTTAACCACTGTCTCCTAATTTCCAAACTGGAGGCACTGGGGTTAAACTACAGAAGGCCTTTGATACAGTCAACCACTGTCTCCTAATCTCCCAAACTGGAGGCACTGGGGTTCCAAGCTACAGAAGGCCTTTGATACAGTTCACCACTGTCTCTAATCTCCAAACTGGAGGCACTGGGGTTAAGCTACAGAAGGCCTTTGATACAGTTAACCACTGTCTCCTAATCTCCAAACTGGAGGCACTGGGGTTAAGCTACAGAAGGCCTTTGATACAGTCAACCACTGTCTCCTAATCTCCAAACTGGAGGCACTGGGGTTAAACTACAGAAGGCCTTTGATACAGTTAACCACTGTCTCCTAATCTCCAAACTGGAGGCACTGGGGTTAAGCTACAGAAGGCCTTTGATACAGTTAACCACTGTCTTTAATCTCCAAACTGGAGGCACTGGGGTTAAGCTACAGAAGGCCTTTGATACAGTTAACCACTGTCTCCTAATCTCCAAACTGAGGCACTGGGGTTAAGCTACAGAAGGCCTTTGATACAGTCAACCACTGTCTCCTAACTCCAAACTGGAGGCACTGGGTTAAACTACAGAAGGCCTTTGATACAGTTAACCACTGTCTCCAATCTCCAAACTGGAGGCTGGGGTTAAACTACAGAAGGCCTTTGATACAGTTCACCACTGTCTCCTAATCTCCAAACTGGAGGCACTGGGGTTAAACTACAGAAGGCCTTTGATACAGTTAACCACTGTCTCCTAATCTCCAAACTGGAGGCACTGGGGTTAAACTACAGAAGGCCTTTGATACAGTTAACCACTGTCTCCTAATCTCCAAACTGGAGGCACTGGGGTTAACTACAGAAGGCCTTTGATACAGTTAACCACTGTCTCCTAATCTCCAAACTGGAGGCACTGGGGTTAAACTTGAAGGCCTTTGATACAGTTAACCACTGTCTCCTAATCTCCAAACTGGAGGCACTGGGGTTAAACTTACAGAAGGCCTTTGATACAGTCAACCACTGTCTCCTAATCTCCAAACTGGAAGCACTGGGGTTAAGCTACAGAAGGCCTGATACAGTTCACCACTGTCTCCTAATCTCCAAACTGGAGGCACTGGGGTTAAAACTACAGAAGGCCTTTGATACAGTTAACCACTGTCTCCCTAATCTCCAAACTGGAGGCACTGGGGTTAAACTACAGAAGGCCTTTGATACAGTTAACCACTGTCTCCTAATCTCCAAACTGGAGGCACTGGGGTTAAACTACAGAAGGCCTTTGATACAGTTAACCACTGTCTCCTAATCTCCAAACTGGAGGCACTGGGGTTAAACTACAGAAGGCCTTTGATACAGTTCACCACTGTCTCCTAATCTCCAAACTGGAGGCACTGGGGTTAAGCTACAGAAGGCCTTTGATACAGTTAACCACTGTCTCCTAATCTCCAAACTGGAGGCACTGGGGTTAAGCTACAGAAGGCCTTTGATACAGTCAACCACTGTCTCCTAATCTCCAAACTGGAGGCACTGGGGTTAAG
>NW_027004720.1:0-4738 GCF_036934945.1 Oncorhynchus masou masou
TGGATGGAGTGAGAAAGGGTATAGAGGAGTGGATGGAGGATAGAGGGTATAGAGGAGTGGATGGAGGGATAGAGGGTGTAGAAGAGTGGATGGAGGGATAGAGGGTATAGGAAGGAGTGGATGGAGGGATAGAGGTATAGAGGAGTGGATGGAGGGATAGAGAGATGGAGGAGTGGATGGAGGGATAGATGGTATAGAGGAGTGGATGGAGGGATAGAGGGTATAGAGGGAGTGGATGGAGGGATAGAGGGTATAGAGGAGTGGATGAGAGGGATAGAGGGTATAGAGGAGTGGATGGAGGGGATAGAGGGTATAGAGGAGTGGATGGAGGGATAGAGGGTATGAGAGGAGCGGATGGAGGGATAGAGAGTATAGAGGAGTGGATGGAGGGATAGAGGGGTATAGTGGAGTGGATGGAGGAATAGAGGGTATAGAGGTGTGGATGGAGGGATAGAGAGATGGAGGAGTGGATGGAGGGATAGATGGTATAGAGGGTGGATGGAGGGATAGAGGGTATAGGAGGAGTGGATGGAGGGATAGAGGGTATAGAGGAGTGATGGAGGGATAGAGGGTATAGAGGAGGGATGGAGGGATAGAGGGTATAGAGGAGTGGATGGAGGGATAGAGGGTATAGAGGAGTGGATGGAGGGATAGAGGGTATAGAGGGAGTGGATGGAGGAATAGAGGGTATAGTGGGAGTGATGGAGGGAATAGAGTGGTAGAGGAGTGGATGGAGGGAGAGAGGGAGTAGAGAGTGGATGGAGGGATAGAGGGTATAGAGGAGTGGATGGAGGGATAGAGGAGTATAGAGGAGTGGATGGAGGGATAGGGGTGGTATGAGGAGTGGATGGAGGGATAGAGGGTATAGAGGAGTGGATGGAGGGATAGAGGGTAGGAGGAGTGGATGGAGTGGATAGAGAGGGCAGAGGAGTGGATGGAGGGATAGTGGTATAGAGGAGTGGATGGTAGGATAGAGGGTATTGGGGAGTGGATGGAGGGATAGAGGGTATAGAGGAGTGGATGGAGGGGATAGAGGGTATAGAGGAGTGGATGGAGGGATAGAGGGTATAGAGGGAGTGGATGGAGGGATAGAGGGTATAGAGGAGTGGATGGAGGGATAGAGGGTATAGAGGAGTGGATGGAGGGATAGAGAGTATAGAGGAGTGGATGGAGGGATAGAGGGTATAGTGGAGTGGATGGAGGAATAGAGGGTATAGTGGAGTGGATGGAGGGAGAGAGGGTATAGAGGAGTGGATGGAGGGATAGAGAGTATAGAGGAGTGGATGGAGGGATAGAGGTATTGGGGAGTGGATGGAGGGATAGAGGGTATAAAGGAGTGGATGGAGGGATAGAGAGATGGAGGAGTGGATGGAGGGATAGAGAGTATAGAGGAGTGGATGGAGGAATAGAGAGATGGAGGGATGGAGAGAGTTCTGCAGGATCAATGTTAAATGGCCTGGTTAACGACCGGCACACAGCTGACAAAGTCATTCATTTCTGCCAGGACTCTGTGCTGTGTGTGTCCCACTGTCACAGTTCCACAGGCATGCACTGTGAACACTCTGATGCAGAACCTCAGAGCTGTGGGTCAGCTCCCCTGCTCAGCGCTCAGGATCAGGTTACACAACACACTGCAGTCCAGTGCTGACACACGCACATCAGTCCAACTCAGCTATACTGTCTAAACCAAACTACAGACCTATAGACAACCACTCAGGCTACGTTACATTCAGTTATACTGTCTAAACCCAACGACAGACCTATAGACAACCACTCAGGCTACGTTACATTCAGTTATACTGTCTAAACCCAACGACAGACCTATAGACAACCACTCAGACTACGTTACATTCCATTGTACTACACAACCTACAGGTAACTGCCCAAATAATGGAAATACTTGAGTAAATGAGGGATACAAAGTATATTGGTAACAGGTGCTTACACATTGGTGTGGTTCCTGAGTTAATTAAGCAATTAACATCCCATTGTGCTTAGGGTCATGTATGAAAATGCTGGACAAGCCATTATTTTGGATACCATGGCTATTTTATTTATTATTTATTTATTTCACCTTTATTTAACCAAGTAGGCTATTGAGAACCGTCCAGAGTAGTGATGCTGGACGGTGGGCAGGTGCGGCAGCGATCGGTTGAAGAGCATGCATTTAGGTTTACCTGCATTTAACAGCAGTTGGAGGCCACGGAAGATAGTTATATAACATTGAAGCTCGTTTGGAGGTTAGTTAACACAGTGTCCAAAGAAGGGCCAGAGGTATACAGAATGGTGTCGTCTATGTAGAGGTGGATCAGAGAATCACCAGCAGCAAGAGCGACATCATGGATGTACAGTGCCTTGCGAAAGTATTCGGCCCCCTTGAACTTTGCGACCTTTTGCCACATTTCAGGCTTCAAACATAAATATATAAAACTGTATTTGTTTGTGAAGAATCAACAACAAGTGGGACACAATCATGAAGTGGAGCATTTATTGGATATTTCAAATTTTTAACAAATCAAAAACTGAAAAATTGGGTGTGCAAAATTATTCAGCCCCTTTACTTTCAGTGCAGCAAACTCTCTCCAGAAGTTCAGTGAGGATCTCTGAATGATCCAATGTTGACCTAAATGACTAATGATGATAAATACAATCCACCTGTGTGTAATCAAGTCTCCGTATAAATGCACCTGCACTGTGATAGTCTCAGAGGTCCATTAAAAGCGCAGAGAGCATCATGAAGAACAAGGAACACACCAGGCAGGTCCGAGATACTGTTGTGAAGAAGTTTAAAGTCGGATTTGGATACAAAAGATTTCCCAAGCTTTAAACATCCCAAGGAGCACTGTGCAAGCGATAATATTGAAATGGAAGGAGTATCAGACCACTGCAAATCTGCAATCTGGCCGTCCCTCTAAACTTTCAGCTCATACAAGAGAAGACTGATCAGAGATGCAGCCAATAGCCCATGATCACTCTGGATGAACTGCAGAGATCTACAGCTGAGGTGGGGAGACTCTGTCCATAGGACAACAATCAGTCGGATATTGCACAAATCTGGCCTTTATGGAAGAGTGGCAAAAGAAAGCCATTTCTTAAAGATATCCATAAAAAGTGTTGTTTAAAGTTTGCCACAAGCCACCTGGGAGACACACCAAACACGTGGAAGAAGGTGCTCTGGTCAGATGAAACCAAAATTGAACTTTTTGGCAACAATGCAAAACGTTATGTTTGGCGTAAAGCAACACAGCGCATCACCCTGACACACCATACCCACTGTCAAACATGGTGGTGGCAGCATCATGGTTTGGGCCTGCTTTTCTTCAGCAGGGACAGGGAAGATGGTTAAAATTGATGGGAAGATGGATGGAGCCAAATACAGGACCATTCTGAAAGAAAACCTGATGGAGTCTGCAAAAGACCTGGAGACTGGATGGAGATTTGTCTTCCAACAAGACAATGATCCAAAATATAAAGCAAAATCTACAATGGAATGGTTCAAAAATAAACATATCCAGGTGTTAGAATGGCCAAGTCAAAGTCCAGACCTGAATCCAATGGAGAATCTGTGGAAAGAACTGAAACTGCTGTTCACAAATGCTCTCCATCCAACCTCACTGAGCTCGAGCTGTTTTGCAAGGAGGAATGGGAAAAAATTCAGTCTCTCGATATGCAAAACTGATAGAGACATACCCCAAGCGACTTACAGCTGTAATCGCAGCAAAAGGTGGCGCTACAAAGTATTAATTAAGGGGCTGAATAATTTTGCACGCCCAATTTTTCAGTTTTTGATTTGTTAAAAAAGTTTGAAATATCCAATAAATGTTGTTCCACTTCATGATTGTGTCCCACTTGTTGTTGATTCTTCACAAAAAAATACAGTTTTATATCTTTATGGTTGAAGCCTGAAATGTGGCAAAAGGTCGCAAAGTTCAAGGGGGCCGAATACTTTCGCAAGGCACTGTATACAGAGAAAAGAGTCAGCCCGAGAATTGAACCCTGTGGCACCCCCATAGAGACTGCCATAGGTCCAGACAACAGGCACTCCGATTTGACACACTGAACTCTATCAGAGAAGTAGTTGGTAAACCAGGCGAGGCAATCATTTGAGAAACCAAGGCTGTTGAGTCTGCCGATAAGAATATGGTGATTGACAGAGTCGAAAGCCTTTGCCAGGTCGATTAATATGGCTGCACAGTATTGTCTCTTATTGATGGCGGTTATGATATCGTTTAGGACTTTGAGCGTGGCTGAGGTGCACCCATGACCAGCATAGCGAAGAAGGTACGGTGGGATTGGAAATGGTCAGTGATCTGTTTGTTAACTTGGCTTTCAAAGACCTTAGAAAGGCAGGGTAGAATAGATATAGGTCTGTAGCAGTTTGGGTCTAGAGCATCTCCCCCTTTGAAGAGGGGGATGACCACGGCAGCGTTCCAATCTTCGGGAATCTCAGACAATACGAAAGAGAGGTTGAACAGGCGAGTAATAGGGGTTGCAACAATTTTGGCAGAACATTTTAGAAAGAGACGGTCCAGATTGTCTAGCCTTGCTGATTTGTAGGGGTCCAGATTTTGCAGCTCTTTCAAAAGATCAGCTGTCTGGATTTGGGTGAAGGAGAAATGGGGAGGCTTGGGCAAGATGCTGTGGGGGGTACAGGGCTGTTGACTGGGGTAGGGGTAGCCAGGTGGAAAGCAAGGCCAGCCGTAGAAAAAATGCTTATTGAAATTCTCAATTATAGTGG
>NW_027004721.1:0-4737 GCF_036934945.1 Oncorhynchus masou masou
TGTTACGAATTCCATTTTGCTGTGGCTATCGCAATGTTAGCTAGGCTGCAAATGTTAGTTAGGCTAGGGCTTAGGGCAGGGTTTCCAAACTGGTCCTTCGGCACCCCACGGGTGCATGCTGTTATTTTTTGCATTAGCACTGTGCAGATGATTCAAATAATCAATTAATCATCAAGCTGTGTATCAAAACTAAAACATCAACTCCTTTGGGGTCCTGAGTAACAGTTTGAGAAATGCTGGGTTAGAGGTTAAGGCTAGGGTTAGGACTTAAGTTAAAGGGCAGAGATAGGTGTTAGCTAACATAAGCAGCAGTTACAAATTAGCTTAAAAATTAGCAAGTAGTTGCTAATAGATAAACGCTAAAGTTACTGATGAGATTTGGCCACAACTTTTGGGTTGATAGAAGTTCCCAGTATACGCCCACCATCCACCCCGACCAATCACCCAACTTAATAGTTTTCCTTAATTAACCTTCTGTCTTATGTGACCATACCAATCGTAACATAATTTGAGTGTCACTGAGGGCACACTGCACGGGTGCACACTGCCTGCCCTCCAGGACATCTACAGCACCCGGCGTCACAGGAAGGCCAAGGAGATCATCAAGGACCTCAGCCACCGGGCCACAGCCTGATCAACTCGCTACCATCTAGAAGACGGAGATATTACATGTGCATCAAATCTGGGACCAAGACTGAAAAACAACTTCTATCTCCAGTAGGAATGCACAATATTTCGCTAAGCATTTCGGAATTGGCCGATATTAGCTAAAAATGCCTGTCAGGACCCGGTTACGAACCTGGGTCTCCAGAGTGAGAAACAGTCACTTAACCAACTGAGCCACGAATAGACAGCAGAACCCAGAAGATGAGGCAGACACAGCAGTACTTAAGACGGTGTATTTAATAAAGTAAAAAGGAGAAGTCCTTAAATACAAAAATGGCAAATCCAAAAGGTGGTAGGAATAGCACAAAAGCCTCAAGAGATACTCAAAAACAAAAACAGAATTCCACAAGAGCATCCACCGGAATCGACAAGAATACACAGAACACTAGGCTGGGTGCTAACATACAAACACAGAGCACAGAACTGAGGGAAACTAAGGGTTTAAATACAATCAGGGGAAACGAGGCACAGGTGCAAATAATAATGGGGAACAAGGAAAAACATAAGGTCAAAAGCACAATGGGGGCATCTAGTGACCAAAACCCGGAACAACCCTGGCCAAATCCTGACAGAATCCCCTAGGAACGGCTCCTGACGTTCCTACCAGCTCTCTCAGGGTGGAGGGCCCTGAACTGACGAATGAGGTCAGGGTCCAGGATGTCTTTGGCAGGAACCCAGGAGCGCTCCTCGGGACCGTAGCCTTCCCAGTCCACCAGATACTGTCAGGACCGCTGCACCCGGCGGGAATCCAGTATCCGATGCCACGAGATCGGAGCCACAATCTTAGCAGCAGGAAGGACAGGCATGTCCGTGTCATCTCGAATGGCAGGAGCGTAGACTCAGGACAGGGCATCCGGTTTGAGATTCTTCGACCCGGGCCGATAGGTGAGGATAAACTGGAATCGATTGAAGAAAAGAGACCATCTAGCTTGTCTAGAGTTCAACCGCTTCGCCTGCTGGATATACTCCAGATTTTTGTGGTCCGTAAGCACTTGAAACGGGTGAGAAGCCCCCTCGAGCCAGTGTTCCATTCCTTCAATGCCATCTTAACCGCTAGGAGTTCACGATCCCCCACATCGTAGTTCCTCTCCCAGTCGGGGGTAAGCCGGTGAGAAGAAAGCGCACGGATGAAGCTTCTTGTCTTCACCCTCTGAGACAGGACAGCTCCAACACCAACCTCTGATGCGTCTACCTCCACCACAAATGGTTCATCCGTAGTCGGTAGTATCAGGATGGGAGCAGAGAGAACGCGCTGCTTGAGTCCTTGGAAGGCCGTCTCAGCTTCTCTTCCCCACAAAACCTTGCATTGCCACCCTTGGTTAAAGCTGAGAGAGGGCTGCCACCAAGCTGAAGTTCTTGATGAACTTGCGGTAGAGTTTGTGAAGCTTCCAGAAAACGCTGAACTTCCTTAACGGATTTAAAATAACTGCTACCGCTTCCTACCTTCCTGGGGTCCAAATCCATAGAACAGGCCACACGGATGAAATGGAATTCACATTTTTCCGGCTTAACGTACAGATGGGCTGTCCAGGAGGCGTTTGAGTACTTGTCTGACATGCTTAGTGTGTTCTTGAAGGGAGCTCAAAAGATGAGGATGTCATCCAAGTAAACGAACACAAATATGTTAAGCATATCCCTAAGCACATCAAGTTATGAGCGCTGAACACCGCTGGGGCGTTGGTCAGGCCGAAGGGCATCACCAAGTATTCATAGTGACAAGTAGGCGTGTTGAAAGCGTCTTCCACTTCGTCACCAGGTCGGATCCAGACAAGATGGTATGCCCGCGAGGTTATTAGTGAAACAACTGCTTCGGAGAAATAAGGCGCCGTGCCATAAGGGGTAGCGGGTACTTGATTTACGGACGGTTATGGCATTGAGTCCCCGGTAGTCGATGCAAGGACGAATCCACCGTCTTTCTTGGCCACAAAGAAACCCTGCTCCCGCCGGGGAGGTGGATGGACGCATGAGGCCTGCTTCCCAGAGCCGTCCTTGATGTAGGTATCCATAGCAGCTCGTTCGGGTGGAGATAGGAAAAGATCCAGGCCCTGGGGGCAAGTGCCCGGAAACAGGTCGATGGGGCACCGTAAGGTCTATGGGGTGGTAGCATGGTGGCCCTCTGTTTGCTAAACACCAGTTTGAGTCATGGTAACACTCGGGGAACTCGGGTCAGGTCGATGGATTCTAAAGACTCGGGTAGAACTCGGGAATTCTGGAAAATACCGTGAAAGCAGCACGTGGACCCCACTGCTTGATAGTGCCCACAGACCAGTCGATGTGAGGTTATGGCTGTGAAGCCAGGGGTATCCAAGGACGAGAGGGAACTCGGAACAGGAGATCAAATGAAAGTTCATCAATTCCTGGTGTTGTGAAACTGAAAGTCGCAAGGGAGGTAGTGACATGAGTGACAAGTCCAGATCCCAAAGGGCTTCCATCAATGCAGTGACCCTCATGGGTTCACTTAGAGGTTCAGAGAGGGAACGCCATTCTCCTTCGCCCAGACACCATCCATGAAGTTGGCCTTGGCTCCAGAGTCTACCAAGGCTTGAAGGTGAAGTTTGTGGTTGTCCCAGGAGAGGGTGACTGAATGACAGACGGAGTTGGACGGATGGGAGGAGGGGTTATGTTTCCCGTTATAGTTCCCCCGGTCTATGCGGGACAGAGCGTTTCCCTGGAGCCCGGGACACGGGAACGGAAATGGCCCGGTTTGCCGCAATATAGACAGCGTCGCTCCTCATCCGGCGGTCTCTCTCAGCCTGGGAGATCTCAATCTGCATGGGTTCCGATGGAGCCAGCGAGGATAAAGGTGGGGACTCGGAGCTGGGACTGATAGGGCTAGAGGTCTACGGTTGAGTTCTCTCTCTCTCAGACGCTGGTCAATGCGTGAGGCCAACTTGATCAGGGACTCGAGATTGTCGGTGGTTCCCAGGAGGGCCAGTTCATCTTGGATAGTGTCGGAAAGGCCTTTCAGAAAGCACACCGTGAGCGCCTGTTGTTCCAGCCACTTGCTGCTGCCACCGTGCGGAACTGGATGGCATAGTCCGTCACGCTGCGCCAACCTTGGTGGAGAGTCAGGAGCTGTTTATTGAGTCAGAACCACTGCTTGGGCCTTGAAACACTCGCTTGAATTCCCAGAAAAGGCAGCAGAGTAGCTGGCACAGCAGGAACTATGGGCATCCCACACAGCAGTAATTAGGCCAGGGCTTCTTCCGACAGCAGGGTGATGATATGTTGTATCTAGACCGGTCGGTGGGAAACGACGAGGGTTGTAGCTCAAAGGAGAGAGAACATTGGGTGAGAAACCCTTTACAAGCACTTGGATCACCTGAGAACCGTTGGGGAGGTGGAAGACGAGGTTCAGCCAGGGGGTTAACTGCCATGGGTACGTGAATCTGAGGTACTGGGACGGGAACTGTTGCCGGGGTAAGACGATCAGATATTTGCTTAATGGAAGTCAGCATCTCCGACAGAAGATGACAATGTCTAGCCATTAAGGCCTCTTGCTGAACCAGGGCGGCTTCGTGGCGTTGGACAGTCTCCTGGTGGTGGGACAGCATGGCAAAAAGGTCCTGGGAACTGGCTGCCTCTGGGTTCATTTTTGGCTCTGTGTTTCTGTCAGGACCCGGTTACGAACCTGGGTCTCCGGAGTGAGAAACAGTCACTTAACCAACTGAGCCACGAATAGTCAGCAGAACCCAGAAGATGAGGCAGACACAGCAGTACTTAAGACGGTGTATTTAATAAAGTAAAAAGGAGAAGTCCTTAAATACAAAAATGGCAAATCCAAAAGGTGGTAGGAATAGCACAAAAAAGCCTCAAGAGATACTCAAAAACAAAAACAGAATTCCACAAGAGCATCCACCGGAATCGACAAGAATACACAGAACACTAGGGCTGGGTGCTAACATACAAACACAGAGCACAGAACTGAGGGAAACTAAGGGTTTAAATACAATCAGGGGAAACGAGGCACAGGTGCAAATAATAATGGGGAACAAGGGAAAAAACATAAGGTCAAAAAGCACAATGGGGGCATCTAGTGACAAACCGGAACAACCCTGGCCAAATCCTGAC
>NW_027004722.1:0-4736 GCF_036934945.1 Oncorhynchus masou masou
CATTCTCTCAACCAACTTCACGTGGAATGCTTTTCCAATAGTCTTGAAGGAGTTTCCACATATGCTATGCACTTGTTAGCTGAAGTTCCTTCACACTGCGGTCCAACTCATCCCAAACCATCTCAATTGCTGAGGTTGGGTGATTGTGGTGGCCGGGTTATCTGATGCAACACTCCATGACTCTCCTTCTTGGTCAAATAGCCCTTTACACAGGCTGGAGGTGTGCTAGGTGATTGTCCTGTTAAAATAAAAAGGATAGACCCACTGAACGCAAACCAGGTGGGGCATATTGCTGAAGAATGCTGTGTAGCCATGCTGGTTAAGTGTGCCTTTAATTCTAAATAAATCACAGACAGTGTCACCAGCAAAGCACAACCACACCATCACACTTGTCCTCCATGCTTCACGTGGGAAATACACATGCAAAGATCACCCGACCATCTACTCTGCGCTTCACAAAGACACAGTGGTTGGAACCAACAATCTCACATTTGGATTCATCAGACCAAGGACATATTTCCACCTGTCTAATGTACAATGCACTTTTTCTGCCCCAAGCAGAGACTTCTTATTATTTGTGTCCGTTAGTAGTGGTTTCTTTGCAACAATTCAACTATGAAGGCCTGATTCACGCGGTCTCCTCTGAACAGTTGATGTTGATATGTGTCTGTTACTTGGACCCTGTGAAGCATTTATTTGGGCTGCAATTCCTGAGGTAACTTTGGGGCTTCCTTACCTGTGGCGGTCCTTATGAGGGCCAGTTTCATCTTGGTGCTTGATGGTTTTCTGGATTGACTGACCTTAAAGTGATTATGGACTGTTGTTACTCTTTGCTTATTTGAGCTGTTCTTGCCATAATATAGACTTGGTCTTTTACCAAATAGGGCTATCTTCTGTATACCAATACTTGTCACAATACAACTGGTTGGTTCAAACACATTAAGAAGGAAAGAAATTCCACACGTTTACTGTTAACAAGGCACACCTGTTAATTGAAAAGTATTCCAGGTGACTACCTCATGAAGCTGGATGAGAGAATGCCAGGAGTGTCATCTAGGCAAAAGGTGGCTACTTTGAAGAATCTAAAATCTAAAATATATCACTGTTTTGATTACTACATGATTCCATATGTGCTATTTCATAGTTCTGATGTCGCCACTATTATTCTACAATTGTGAAAATAGTAAAACATTAAGAACAACCCTTGAATGAGTAAGTGTGTCCATACTTGTGACTGGTACTGTACATTACTATTACAGAATTTCCACATTGGTGAGATATTGGAAATGTAATCTAATTAAATTTAATCGAAGGTGCTAACTGTTTTTTAACTAGGACAGAATAATTTATTTTGACTTTATCCAACATAATATGGGTACAGCAGATGCCCTTATTGTATAGGACACTTAGAAATGTGCCATTAGAGGCCAAGCAATTCAATATTCATCTAAAACAAAAGCAATTTAGGTCAAAAGAGTCCATATTATCAAATGAAATAGAAGGTCTAACAGTACAGATAAATAGCAACAAAAAACTGTACAGTAGAAATACAGAATAAGTTAGAGAAAAACTAAAATAATTGGAGAAACTTATTCAAGAAAGATCAACTGAAATATATAATAAAAAATAAAGCGAACTGGATGGAATATGGGGAAATATGAACCAAATTTTTGTTTTATTTTCAACATAAAATGCTACCAAAATAATTGACTTGTTACAAAAATGACAAAATGCAAATGTTATCACCCATCTAGACACAATACCCCATAATGACACGTTGTAAATTGTACATTTCTGCAAATGTATTGAAAATGAAATTAAGACATTTCTAATATACATAATTATTCACACCCCTGAGTCAAGACTTTGTAGAAGCGTCTTTGGCATTGATTGCAGCTGTGAGTCTTTCTGGGCAGATCTCTAAGAGCATTGCCAACCTGTATTGTACAATATCTGCACATTATCTTTTTCATTCTTCAAGTTCTGTCAAGTTGGTTGTTGACCATTTCTAGGCAGCCATTTCAAGTCTTGCATAGATTTTTAAGCCAATTTAATTCAAAATTGTAACTGCCTGTCAGGGACATTCAGTGCTGTTTTGGTGAGCAACTCCAGGCTAAATTTGGCCTTGTGTTTTAGGTTATTGTCCTCCTGAAAGGTGAATTGGTCTCCCCAGTGTGTGTTGGAAAGCAGACTGAACAAAGTTTTCCTCTAGGATTTTGCCTCTGCTTAGCTGTATTCCATGTATTTTTATCCTCCAAAAATCCCTAGTCCTTTTCAATGACATGCATTCCAATAACATGATGTAGCCACCACCATGCTTGAAAATATGAAGGATGGTAATACCTCACTCTGAGGGGTTGAATACTTATTGACTCAAGACGTTTGCTTTTCATTTTGAATATGTTTTCAAAAATGTCTAAAAACGTAATTCGGAGAAGAGAAGAGATATTCGGAGTGGACTTCTAGTCCGACTCAGGAGACGTGCACACCATCCACCGCTACGAGCATTTTACTTGCTAATGTTCAGTTTTTTTCTTCAGGTATCCTGTAAAAATAAACTGATCAGGCCTGTTCTAAGATGTGACCCAGTTGTAAAAGAGTACTTGACTACCTGATAAAAAAACAAACAGTTTATTAATATTACCTCAGCAAGGATTACTGTAGTCTGTATATGATTCAATTCCATTTTTCCGTTTCTGGCAGTTTGTATGGTTTCACGGAATTATGTCTCTCTCCGGATATACTGTCTCCGTCCATACAGTCAGTTGATTTGGTTTGATTTGATTCATTTTAGAGATGTTCAGGACCAGTTTATTACTGGCCACCCATTCCAAAACAGACTGCAACTCTTTGTGTGTTTCAGTGAATTCATTAGGCTGCGGTTGCTGATGTGTATATGGTTGAATCATCACCATACATGGACACACAAGCATTGTTTAAAGCCAGTGGCAGGTCATTGGTAAAAATAGAAAAGAGTAGAGGGGCTTGAGAGCTACCCTGTGGAACTCCACACTTTACATACTTGACATTACAGAAGCTTCCATTAAAGAAAACCCTCTGAGTTTTTTTTAGATAGATAGCTCTGAATCCACAATACGGCAGAGGTTGAAAAGCCATAACACATATGTTTTCTCAACAAAGGTCAATAATGTCAAAGGCTACACTGAAATCTAACAGTACAGCCCCCACAATCCTATTATTATAAAAAAAATGTTCAACCAATCATCAGACATTTGTGTCAGTGCATACATGTTGAGTGCCCTTCTCTATAATTCCACTGAACATCTGTTATTAATTTGTTTACAGAGAAACAGCATTGTATTTGATAAACACCATTTTTTTACCAGTTTGCTAAGAGCTGGCAGCAAGCTGGTAGGTCAGCTGTTAGAACCAGTATTAGTTGCTTGTGAGACCCGGCCTTGGTCGGCAGGATCACTGGACAGATAGTATTGTAGCGTGCCAGCAACTGATTCCAAACACCTCGCTGGATCCTAACTCAAATGGTAGCTAGTGTGACAGAATAATTTTTTAGACCGTCCGTCCATACCTGGGCGCGAACCAGGACGAACCAGGACGCTCTGCACACATCAACAACAGTCACCCACGAAGCATCGTTAACCATCGCCTCCACAAAGCTGCAGCCCTTGCAGAGCAAGGGGAAGTACTGCTTCAAGGTCTCAGAGCAAGTGATGTCACTGATTGCAATGCTATATTTTTTATTTTTTTTACCTTTATTTTACTAGGCAAGTCAATTAAGAACAAATTCTTATTTTCAATGACTAGGAACAGTGGGTTAACTGCCTGTTCAGGGGCAGAACGACAGATTTGTACCTTGTCAGCTCGGGACTTGAACTTTCAACCTTTTCGATTACTAGTCCAACACTATAACCACTAGGCTACCCTGCCGGTCCCTATTTAGTGCAAACCGCTAACTAAGCTAGCTGCTTCACATCCTCGTTACACCAGCAACTAAGAAACTACTCAAAAAACATTCAAAACATTCCAAAACAACAAACCAAGCTCTCCTTCGTTCCGTGTTCAACAGGAAGTGACGTGTACAGTGATGTGTATTGAGAGTAAGAATACACCAGGTGCAATTTCTAAATTTGGTTGTACATCAGCAGTTTTTCTCTTGTTATGTCAGTCACCACCTCAGGCCATGTCAGCTAACACTTGTTTGATTGGTATTTTATCTAACCAGCTATCTAAACTTGTAGTAATCATGGTTGAAAACTGACTGGGCACTTGCCCATGGGCCCTGCCCTCCAGTGGGCCCCCATTGATTTTGTTAGTCATTCTCACTCAGGTCTCTTATTTGTATTTATTTATTCTACCTTTAGTTAACTAGATATCTTATTAACATGGCATAAGTCACTATAACATGTGTAGAAGTACAGGATAAGTGCTTTAAATCAACAAACTGTAATGGCTGTTTGGAAGAAGAGGACCAAGATGCAGCATGGTACATGTTCATGATTTGTAATAACACTAGAACAAACAATGCGGAACAAACGAAACAGTTCTGTCTTGTGCAGACACACAAGACAGAAAATAAGTACCCACAAAACACAGGTGGGAAAGGTTGTCAGGTGAGCAGTTCTCAATCAGAGACAACGATAGACAGCTGCCTCTGATTGAGAACCACATCTGGCCAAACACACAGAAATAGAAAACATAGAATGCCCACCTCAACTCACGCCCTGACCAAACCAAAATAGAGACATAAAAAGGATCTC